>NC_134408.1:89348053-89651803 GCF_038048845.1 Mixophyes fleayi | reverse complement strand
ACAGAGTCCAGTAAGCAAGCCAGGGGTCATACACAGAAAAATCAATCCAAATAACAAAGGAGCAGAGGAGCAGAGAAAAAGAGGTCAGCAGACAGAAACAGAGAGCTATAACCGGCAGGGAAGCTAAGCCCTCCCTGCCTTATGTACCTGGAAAGGCCAATAGCAATTGAGGGGCATGGCAGACAATCATTCTCTAGCTGGGAATGAATTAATACTAATGGTTGCGCATGCGCCCGGCTGGCCGGGTCTCGGCAGTGATGTGTGGTGCCCCGGTCATCGTGACAACGACCAGGACGCATCTAAGGGGCTAGAGCAAGTCGCGACGGTGCCGAGTCGCTGCAGCTCATAACACTTTGTGGTACTTTTCTCTCCTGGTTCACTTCCTAGATTTCTAAATGCTCCTTCAGTAACTCTACATCTGCACTCCCTCCTGTCCACTCTTTAAATCTGCTGGGGCACTTCAAGGCTCTGTTCCCTTTATACCTCTTATCTTAGTGAACTAATACACTCCTTCGACCTCCACTCCCACCATTATGCAGACAACACCTAAATATACCTCTCCTCCCAACTTCTCTACTTCTCTTTTATCCCATGTGTACAACATTCTCTCCACCATGACCGTTGTTTGTGAAAACACCATCTAAAGCATGTTAGAAACAGAGCTTATCCCAGGATTACTTCCCCATTTTAGTCTCAATCACCACTGACAACATCTACACTCTCCTCAGGCTCTCATGCCCGCTGGCTTTGTGTCATCCTTAACTACAACCTCAGTTTTATTCAACAAATACTATACATCAACTTGAAATACAAACATGAAATAACAGGAAAAAGTATGCAGCAAACTATAGCTTTGCTTGCAAAATAATAATAAAAAAGAAAAAATAATGTTTCCCAATACCTTTAATGTTCAACTGCTTCAATTCTTGATCATCATCTTTTTTACCCGCTTTGATAGCCAAGGCTGGTGTCTTCTGGTAGACCTTCCAAAGCAGTAAGTATTCTACACACATTGATACCAAGTTCCACCCAGCAATGAATCCACAGCCAATAACAGGAGATCCAAAGGTCACGATCTGTCCAACAGCCATTGGAGCCAATATGTTTGTCAGCTGGTCAATTCGTCTCACTGTTGCATTCATGTCTGTCATTAAAACATAACACACAAAAAATTATTTCAATACAATAAGCCTGAATACATATCAGTTTCACAAGGTTACTTAACTCTTTTGGGGCAGCATAATATAGGAGCTATGACATGCAGGAGCAGGCTTTCCCACATTGAGAGTTACCTTATCTGGGGGATGGTGATCATTTGCTCACCTCCAACACAGGAACCGAGCTATCACAGCCAGCGTCTTGCTCCAGCGCACTGGCAAAGAACCATTTCAAATGGCTCCCGACATTACAAACAGTTGCCTAATGCTGAGCTAAAATAGTTAACAGGCATGGACAGTTGTATGTTGATGCTATTATTTAGAGAGCTACCTTGCCAATTTTTATTGTATGTCTCCCATAGTTTAGATTGTATAGTCATGTTTTTTCTGCTGTACATGGTACTCCCACTTTGTACTGATTGATTCTAATAATTTTAGACACCCTCTTTTTATATACATTCAGTGATGTTATATCGGTACACATAGAGTAGTTTGCACAAATAAATATTGCATAAAAGATATACTTATATTCCACAATCCCACGGTTTAGATTGTATAGTCATGTTTTTTCTGCTGTACATGGTACTCCCACTTTGTACTGATTGATTCTAATACTTTTAGACACCCTCTTATTATATACATTCAGTGATGTTATATCGGTACACATAGAGTAGTTTGCACAAATAAATATTGCATAAAAGATATACTTATATTCCACAACAAAGCCGATTGAAAAGTGCTGTTTTACAAAGCACCACAATCAAAATCGCTGTACAGAGTTTTCTCATGGAAAACACACAAGCACTACGTTTATCAATGTGTTCTTTGTCAAACCTATTTTGAATCTCAGTAGTAAAATAATACTTAAATAAACAAAATATTAAAATGAAATGCTTTTCTACCCTTCAGTAAGGGCCCATGCTTTTCAGTAATGCTCCCACCCCCACCTAGAGACACCCAGCCCAATGATAAGTATTATCAAATACAAGGGGGCACTATTGTATCATGTAGTACTATTATGTATTTAAAAATGCAAAGGGACATTATTATATATTTAATAATACAAAAGGGCACAGGAGAGAGGCCTGGAGTTGCCCAATGCTACTTAGATTTGGTCATCATAAGCCAAATACAGAAGGCACACATTACTTTTATGTGCACAGTCATTACATAATAGGGACAATGTAATCTGCAAACACAGTGTCAGGAGCCGCAGCGGCCACGGGCACTGCCGTGACTCTCCTCCTCTCTGTTCCGACGTACCGGCCGTCGCCATGACGACTGGGGCATCACTTCCGGTTTTGCGGCCCGACCATTGCCAAGGCAACGGTCAGACGCCGAAACTTCTAAACAGCGCGCCCCGACATTACAGAGCAGCCGAGCGCATGCGCTGCAACAAATACAGCCTGTAGGCTGATTGAACTAATTAATTAAGGGCCTTACCTACTCCTGTGGTCTGTTACAGGGCAAAGCCCTGATTGGTCAAAGGCACTTTTTAAGGCAGGGAGGGTTTAGCCTCCGTGCTGGTTATAGCGTCTTAGTTTTGTACTTGTGCTGACCTGCTCTGGATACCCTGCTGGATTTCCATTGTGACCTTCTGCCTGTTTACTGGACCTTGCCTTATTGCCTGTGACCCTGACCTTTTGGCCTGTACCTTGGATTTTGCTGTTCTGCTCGTGACCTTGACCTTTGGCGTGTCTTCTGACCATTCTACCCTGCAAGTGACCCCTGACCTTGGCTTTCGTCTGACCATCCTTACCATCTGTACTGCCTCCGGGCCTGCGCTGCGGTTAGTATAACGAACCTACACTAGATTGGCCCCTTGCCGGGACTCTCACTCTGCCTCTTTGTTATCACCTGCGCTACGTTCTCAGGTTATCAACTCCTACTACTAGAGAACAAGACCTGGGGGCATCCGAGTACCTGTGAGCGCGTCTAGCTCTACAGGAAAGGAGGCTGCTATAGGTGAAGATCTCCGCCTATTAGTTCTGCAGGTTCGTTATCTGACCACTAGCAGCCTAACACACAGTTCCACTTCTGCTGAAAAGGATCCCAGAGAAACTGTAGTTTCTTATAGTGTTATGCTATGACAATTAAGTATTATATGTGTAACGGAGCAATAAGAACAACCTGATGTCTACATTACATTTTAAAATTAATTGGAAGATCATTTTAGATATTACATCATAAAATGGTTTTACATTGCAAGAAACAGAAATATTTCACAGGAGCTAGCCCAGACAAAAAATGTTGTACAGCCAGTTCATGCATAAAAAGAATAGTAATTCATCATTCAGTTTTGCAATCATTACCTGCTAGTTTGCTCCTGTCACTTCCTGCAACAACAACAATCCAGTCCCTCTGAATTGTGATGGCTGTAGTTGTGCTGGCCAGATTTGCAATATTTGCTATAGTGATAACCAGGATATAGCATAGAGTCTGTAGAATCACAATGTAAAACGAAAATCAGTTATGAGTAA
The DNA here is from genome assembly GCF_038048845.1 of Mixophyes fleayi. Lineage (NCBI taxonomy): Eukaryota > Metazoa > Chordata > Amphibia > Anura > Limnodynastidae > Mixophyes > Mixophyes fleayi. Next base: position 89,648,166 of record NC_134408.1, on the reverse strand, counting down.
ATTAGAATGTAGAATGTAGTAAATTAGAACACTGGAGTGGATGCATATGGTCAAACACGGAACAACTTACACCTATTATTTTGGGAAACAACCAATTTTTAACATTTTTGAAAAACATTTCAAACATTGTTATTACTGTTGTTAATAAATCCCCAGAGTTGTATTTTTTGGTCATAATGGGATCCTCTGCTTCAAAAGCTTTCACTTTGGACTGTTTGTTAAAATAATGGAAATGAGAACTATCTAGGCTTATCCATTACTTTTAATTGAAACAAACCCTTTGACGTATATTATGTACTGGGTTTTTTTAAGCAATCATCGATAAATATTGCTGTCTCAATATGTTGTTCTTGTGTTGAGAAAGTAAAATTCATTCCGGTAACTATTTCCTCTGGCCAGTCAAAAAGTTGTTGTGGTGTAAGAATCTGGGGCCTGATTCATTAAGGATCTTAAATTAAGAAGTATCTTATTTACCGTATATACTCGAGTATAAGCCGAGTTTTTCAGCACATTTTTTGTGCTGAAAAAGCCTCCCCTCGGCTTATACTCGAGTGATGCTCGGGGTGATCTAAGTGACCGGCATTCCTAGTGGGGAGAGAAGGTGCCGTACTGAGAGCAATGCAGGATGCAGCAGAGCGTGACCTCTGACATCACGTCACACTGCGCAGAGCCACGTCAGGAACAGATGCTGCCCGGCAAAAACACAGATCGGAGCCACCAGCGGGGAAACTACCCAGCAATCAGTGCCAGCTCACACACCGCCCAGACAGGACACTGCTGCCCGCCTGACCTCACAGCCATATCGACATCGCTCCTGCTCAGACCGGTCAGCGTCTACCCAACGTACCCGGGAACGCGCACAAGACTCCTGGCATCCACCATAATGGTAGTTTGACTACCATCAGAAGGTAATTGCATACTTTTGTCACATCTGATTCTGAATGGGATACACATTCACCATTACAGCCCTTACTGTGCATTCCAGGCTGCCAAAGTTAATACAGGCAGAAGCACTATTTACATCCATCTACCAGCGGCACGGACACTCTTATCAGTGCAATGCCTACAGCATCCATTAGAAATACTGCTCTGCATGTTGAACACTGTAACATTTACCTCTGTTTAACACTGTACCATATTTATACTGTCTACTGTTTATATTTGCTTTATACTGTATGAATCCAATACATCTATACTCATTCATTAATCAACCTACTGATGCATCAATTAATGTAATTTTATTGGTATCTATTTTTATTTTTGAAATTTACCAGTAGCTGCTGCATTTCCCACCTTAGGCTTATACTCGAGTCAATAAGTTTTCCCAGTTTTTTGTGGTAAAATTAGGTGCCTCGGCTTATATTCGGGTCGACTTATACTCGAGTATATACGGTAAGTCTCCTGCACAAAACCATGTTACAATGCAAGGGGTGCAAATTAGTTTTCTGTTTTGCACATAAGTTAAATACTGACTGTTTTTCATGTAGCACACAAATATCAACTTTAAATTTCAGTGTACAAATAAGCTATCAAGTATTTGTGTGCTACAAGCTGGATTGGACTCTATGGGAAAATGGCTGTATTCATTCCACTAATCCTCTTAGCTATCTGCTAACTATGACCCCTCCCCATACTTGACTAGGAGGTCTTAAACCAACCGTGCAATCCAGTGTCGGCCATCATTTGTTCATTATGAACTCGGTATCACATTGACTCCATACCTTTTCAACGGACTTTCTAACTTATGGCAGAGAAATATAGAAGTTAACTCTTGATGACTCATCTGAGATACATAAAATGATATTTTGGAGCAAAGTATGTACATACTTCATTTTTGGATAATGATTCTCAGCCAAACAAATTATCATGAGTCACTGCAGCCTGAAACAAAGAGTGTTTCAATGATCCATTGTTAATTAGTCTTTCAAGAGTAATCTTTCTACTTCTCTACCTCACCCCTTTAAACACTAAGGGCTAGATTTACTAAGCTGTGGGTTTGGAAAAAGTGGGGATGTTGGCTATAGCAACCAATCAGATCTCAGCTTTCATTTATTTAGTACTATCTACAAAATGACAGCTAGAATCTGATTGGTTGCTATAGGCAACATCCCCACTTTTTCAAACCCGCAGCTTAGTAAATCTAGCCCTAAGTCTATATATCTTCTGTGTACCCTTTATCTGTAAGAGGAAAACAAGATAGTTATCTTAAAACAGCAAACAAAATACACATTTCCATTCTTTTACCATAGGCCAGCGATTTAGGAAAGCAAACATGTGACAACATAAAACAAACAAGCGACATCAACAAATATTACCTTTTAAATCAGGTTTTTTTTCTAAACTTTGCACATTAATACTTACCATCGAGTATTATTTGCCTTGCCTGGTCTTAATTTCCTAGCTTTGGCTCTAATATTTTCTTTACAATCTTTCCTCAAATGTCCCTTCTTAAGACAGTTAAAACACTTTAAAGATTTCTGTTTCTTTCGTCCCTTATAGTAGTTTTTATAATTCTGAGGTTGTGAATGTAATTTTTCTAACGCCTGGATACCCAATATCATTAACCTATCACTCTGTGCTTTTTCCTTTTTACATCTATTTTTATCATGTTCTATGGCATGTTCTTGTTAAAGTATATTCCTTTTCTCCTCTTTGGGTTACAATCTCCTTAATATACTGGCAAATATATGTATGACCATTTAATACCGTTAACAACTCCTCGCAAAAGGTATTTCTGAATTAACCCATGAAATATCATTTTTATATTTCTTTATATCAACAAGTTTCAAGAATAATCACGACAAGATATAGGATTTGTTTAAAGTGTGTTGTATTATATTATAGAACAATAAACAGCGTAACAATATTGTACACACAATATAGCTTTAGTGCAATATATATCATACTTATTGCCTGTAATATAGATATATATGTAATTGTGTGTATTTTGACTAACTATTGTCTAAAGGTGTGTGTGTGTGTGCATTGTGTAGTGAAGGGGGAGGGGAGAATCCATACAGACCACAAACATACCTCACTTAAAGTCTAGCGGCCATTTTCAAGCACATGGTTTCAACCAGTTCAAACTACTACACTTTCTATGCATAAACCAACATAACCTGCACTTTCTATGCATATCTAACAATCTGATCACTTAACCACAATCTGATCACTTCCTAATCCATCACTTTCTATGCAATGTAGTCACCATCCAAAATGGCTGACTTGCCATGCTTGTAGGCCCACAAGGCCTACTAAACAATTACAGTTACTAAACAATGTGAACTCAGTACAGACACATTACTCATTACAAGCAGTATTTAGCCAATCCACCACAAATAGCTCTATAATCAGCAGTAAACGCACAATGTCCACTGGCCAATTTTAACACCTGATATTTCACACATAGCACAAACGTCTCCATTCCCAAAGCCTAACAAATCGATCCAAATTCAAACACAAATGCTATCATTTATCCCAACCAGGATCCAGACTATGTATAGTACAGCACTCCACAAGTCACAGCACAGCATTAACTATGTATAAACACAAATGCTTTCATTTATCCCAACCAGGCATGCATTTATGTAACTCTGTCCATATAACTCTGTCCATATCAATCCAATCAATCCAAACTTTCATTCTCACTTAAACTTTCATATCACTTACAACAAATAATCATTCATTCTTATGTCCTCCATTCAACAAAACATTATAACATGCTCACACTCACCTTTCATGTCATGCACACTCCATACTAGTCAGGGCCTAAGTAGGCCTGTTCACCTAGAAGCTACATTACCTATCAGTCCGAAATCCAGCATGGAGTGCAAGTGTCCAGGCTAATTTCTTTGTCTACTAAACACCTCTTGTGGGCGGAGTCTGGAAGCTGGCTATAGGCTTTCATTTGCTAATTACAGACAAAATGCTGAAAACCTGTTTAAGTATTTAGTTACCACCCACAATCACAGGTGGGGGGCAGAATGGCTGATTTTGTGCAAAGCAAGTGTGCTAATTCAACTGTGACTGAATCTCTGTTATATATTATAAAATTAAGCATAAATAATATATTATTTATGCACTCTTTATCATTCCCCCTGATGTCAGTTTTCTGTCATTACAGTTAGACTGACAGATATCTGTTGTCATCTCTTGTCATCTCTTATCAGTGTCCCTAGTGTTCCTAGTGATTGTATGTAACATGTATGAGTGTGTGTGAACAGGTGGTCACTAAGGATACATATATATATATATATTTTTCAGTTTGGAATTAATTATGGTAAGGCAATTTTTAGCACAAATATCAAGAAAGAATGGGGGAAGACGCTAATGGATCTCCTACGTTGCCATGTCTGATGAAAAAACCTTGTCTTAGGAGAAAAAATCAACACATGTCAAGGTACTCCCCAATAAATTATCCCTCAACAATTAAATCTAAGATCCGAAGGTTGTTCCATCTTTGGTGTCTCTTTATGATGTCATCATCTTCGCCAAGTACGATGGAGGGAAGTCTTGTGGGGTACAGTCATCTTTGACATCTGGTTTGGATCTCTTCTGTGTCCAAGTCCTGCCATTCTGTGTCCTTAACGACCATCTCAGGATCTCGTGTCATCTGTCAGGGATATCATCTGCTACAGCTGTCCACTTCTTGGTTCCTAATATGGGAAGAAAAACAAAAATACTCTTCTGGGAATTCTCCCTTCCGAGCATGGTTAGAATCCTATCCCGTCCCCTCTGATGACTTACGAATTTCATTCCAGGTGTTACCATCATTATGGAATTGAAAAAAACCAAACATTTTTCTGTCCTTTGCGAGTATTATGGACCAAACTTCACATATTTCTGACCACTAGGTGGCGCCAGGGATCTGTAGACTGACTTATCTTATTACAATACCATAAAAATTCCTTCAAAGTTTCCATGTACCTGGGAAACTCAAATTTTTATACCTTTCTTAGCATTACCATTATCCCCCTTTTTCTCATTTCCAATGATCTATGTATCAGTTGGGAAGGAGAAACAAAGGAATCCTGTTCTTAGTAACCTGTGGAGACAGAAAGAAATGTGAGTATACATAATACATTTATGTCACATAACGTCATCTTACCTAATCATATCTCCAAGGACACACGATGTTTAGAGATTTACCCATTTAGTATATTGGTGATGGCAATTTCCCTCTAAAGAACCTCTTTAAACACTTAAAAGCATTAGACATTTTGTACATAACCATCTTTGCTGGGTAGCGGATCTGTATATCCACTACTGATGTTCTCTCTCTAAGAAAGAAAACTGATTTAGGCACATTATTGCCCCTACTGGCCAGCAAAGATTAATGCAACAAAATCACTAAACCACCATTTTGTTTTATCAGTCCCCCTGATCCTGGTGAATAAAACTACTACTCACTGGGGTTTATTTTATTTAACTCGGTTTTATGGGTATTTATGAACACAAACTTTAGAAATTTGTGTCTGTCATCAACAAGCACTAATATTCATGCCCTGGGTTTCTCCTTGACTCTAGTTTACCATGTCTACATACAATTGTGTTTTTTCCTACCTAGTCCTTATGTAATGATATAACAGTTCTGATGGCATTTATCAGATGCTGTGTAACCTTACATAAGTGGAAATTTCATGTCACATTTTTGAGTGGCATATACCACTGTGCATTAGGATCCACCTTTTTATCCCTAGGCAATAAAACACATTACCATTATCCAGGGGTTTCATTAATTCTAATGCTACATGTTGCCAAACACCTCCAAAATAATGACATGTAAAATTATCAGATCTATATTTTATCCTGCCCGTTTCCAGAGTACAAACTCTGATGAAGGGGCTACAATACATACCTGTGACCACTAGGTAGTGTGTCTGTTACTAACATTATTTGTTCTTTAATAATATACCATTATAAATTACCTGTATATACCTGGGTTTTTAAAATGAGTAGGATTTTAAATACCACCTCTCTATTATCCCATATGTCCTCATATACAGTTTTAAAACAAATGCATATATATATCTCAGACATTGCAAGGGCTAAATCAATTTTCATTTGTTGACATAACAGCAAGGACGTCTCCTTGTATACATTCAACTATCTCCAATGACAAAACCCAAATTTTACTTATTATTCCCTATTAACCAGGGCAATTAAGTGTTCAATGCTCTGAGTACATATAATACCTTATTTCTCAGAATTTATAATGTCATATTTTTTTACCATCTAAAATCAAGTCTTTTGCAGCCATGTACATACCTACCTGTGGCCTGCTTTACTAAAAAAACTTAATTTAGACATACTACATCTGTGGCATCTTGAATAATATAAATATTCATATTTTACCTGCCGCGACCTGTGATATGGTCCACGTAATTACACCTAGCTTATCAATACATAACCTGATTATAAGCTTACTACTGGTGATCACTATACGTTTTAGCAGGGTTAAACACACAGGTTAAACATACCACACTTTGCGAGTTTCCAAAGTAATTAAAAAAATAAAATCCATATGTTCCATGTTATAGACTTGTGTGTTAATAATTTGTGTGAGTATCCCTCTGTCTACTGAGTGGAAATGCTGTTCTCAATCGTATAACGATTGGTAAATTCGTCTTGCAGATCTGGTTGCACCCAGCCAAAATCGCTAATAAGGGCTTTACTGGGAAACCATTGCGCATGATCCGCTCATAATTTAAGTGTCGCCGTAGCCGTACCCACTAAACAACTGTCATAGGCGTGTTTCTACAGAAGTTACATATCGGAATGCCTCTATGGATTACCTAGTATACTTAATCTACAAGATACAAGCAACTTGAACTATCCATATAACATAAAAATATTGTATCAACCCAAAGTAACTATCGGCGTATAATACAATTTGCGCCTTTTTCGCTATTTTCGTCACGTCGAATAATACGCACCCGTGACATCTCCGATGTACTTTAGAGACATCTCTCTACACCATCTTCCAAACAATCACCTCCTACCACTACAATACAGGACAGGGTGTCCCAGCTTTCACGCTTATGCGTTCCTGCTAAGAATCCGTGAGCGCTACTCCCGCGATTCTTTTGTTTGACAGGGTTCTATATTACCCAGATTTCACACACCCCTTCACAAAAACCGCCAAGTATCCAAAACTACCTCTCCAAACCTATTCTGTAGACAAGGTGTAATTATTATGTGATTTAAATGATCCCTAATTATCACATAACTTGCAAATTTGGTTATGCAAAAAGTCCTAATTAAAATATAAATTTCCACAGGAGAAGTTATAACTAAATTTGATTCTGGGGATTAAAAAGGAAGGATTTTCTCCTGAGTATCTGTCCCCCCAGTCCACAGAATCAGATTTAAACTATAAATATAACTGCTAAGTAAACACAAGTCCTTCCAACTACCCTGTATTATAAGTGAAGACAAAGCAATAGCCATCTTAGTACACCTAAAAATACAGAATTGTTCAACAGATACATACAACTCCCGTTATTAAACGTCTATTTGCCAACACATTATGAAAATTAAAAATCATAATCTAGATTCGCTGTAATTAATTATATATCTTTCAGGACACAGATGAAACAATGTTACTTGTCAAAACCGCTTTCTAGAAAAGGCGTACAGTAATATCACACAAATATTACCACCTTCGTTCCCGCCCCTCTATCAAACAAAAAAAAGTTTACAATATAACAGTAATTTCACCACTATATCGTCACGAAAATTATAAAAAAAAAAAAACAGTTCGGGCTGGCGCTCGCCATTGTTAAAGTATATTCCTTTTCTCCTCTTTGGGTTACAATCTCCTTAATATACTGGCAAATATATGTATGACCATTTAATACCGTTAACAACTCCTCGCAAAAGGTATTTCTGAATTAACCCATGAAATATCATTTTTATATTTCTTTATATCAACAAGTTTCAAGAATAATCACGACAAGATATAGGATTTGTTTAAAGTGTGTTGTATTATATTATAGAACAATAAACAGCGTAACAATATTGTACACACAATATAGCTTTAGTGCAATATATATCATACTTATTGCCTGTAATATAGATATATATGTAATTGTGTGTATTTTGACTAACTATTGTCTAAAGGTGTGTGTGTGTGTGCATTGTGTAGTGAAGGGGGAGGGGAGAATCCATACAGACCACAAACATACCTCACTTAAAGTCTAGCGGCCATTTTCAAGCACATGGTTTCAACCAGTTCAAACTACTACACTTTCTATGCATAAACCAACATAACCTGCACTTTCTATGCATATCTAACAATCTGATCACTTAACCACAATCTGATCACTTCCTAATCCATCACTTTCTATGCAATGTAGTCACCATCCAAAATGGCTGACTTGCCATGCTTGTAGGCCCACAAGGCCTACTAAACAATTACAGTTACTAAACAATGTGAACTCAGTACAGACACATTACTCATTACAAGCAGTATTTAGCCAATCCACCACAAATAGCTCTATAATCAGCAGTAAACGCACAATGTCCACTGGCCAATTTTAACACCTGATATTTCACACATAGCACAAACGTCTCCATTCCCAAAGCCTAACAAATCGATCCAAATTCAAACACAAATGCTATCATTTATCCCAACCAGGATCCAGACTATGTATAGTACAGCACTCCACAAGTCACAGCACAGCATTAACTATGTATAAACACAAATGCTTTCATTTATCCCAACCAGGCATGCATTTATGTAACTCTGTCCATATAACTCTGTCCATATCAATCCAATCAATCCAAACTTTCATTCTCACTTAAACTTTCATATCACTTACAACAAATAATCATTCATTCTTATGTCCTCCATTCAACAAAACATTATAACATGCTCACACTCACCTTTCATGTCATGCACACTCCATACTAGTCAGGGCCTAAGTAGGCCTGTTCACCTAGAAGCTACATTACCTATCAGTCCGAAATCCAGCATGGAGTGCAAGTGTCCAGGCTAATTTCTTTGTCTACTAAACACCTCTTGTGGGCGGAGTCTGGAAGCTGGCTATAGGCTTTCATTTGCTAATTACAGACAAAATGCTGAAAACCTGTTTAAGTATTTAGTTACCACCCACAATCACAGGTGGGGGGCAGAATGGCTGATTTTGTGCAAAGCAAGTGTGCTAATTCAACTGTGACTGAATCTCTGTTATATATTATAAAATTAAGCATAAATAATATATTATTTATGCACTCTTTATCAGTTCTCTAATATCATTTACCGTGAGGCCTCCCCAATTAGGAAAAGAGGTTTGTATCCAGGTCCTTAGATCCTCCCGGAGGCCGTCCATTAGTACTGCAACAGCTACCTCCCTGTAATGTGGATTTACCCTTATATCTGATATTCCTGTGTACTTAATCATGGCCGCTAGAGCCCTTGAAAAATAATCAGTTGTAATCTCATTACCTTTTTGTTTGATGGTGTATATTTGCCCCATTCCATTGTCACTGGAAAATATATGGCCAACTCTGTGATTATACGTCCAATATTATCCTGATTGTCATCCTCAGTTAAGGGTTTATCCTTCTCCAACCTACAATCCTTAATGAACTTTTGTATATCAGTATCGAGAGGAAGACAAGCTTTAAACAACACTCGCCAATCTTTATTAGTAGGCTCATGTGCATTACCAAAAATGTCTAATAAATTTCTGACACTTGGCCAAATCTTTTCTAGGATCAGGGAAATCAGACATAATTGTAAATAGTTCCATCTTAGTCCATGGAAAATACATTGCTACCTGTTTCATGGGAACTACACCATCTCTGTCCGCTTTCCCATTGGGAACTGCTGTTGTGCGGACAGGATATAAGCCTACCAAATCACTATGTTCTGAACTAGTTGCTGGAATCGCTGTTGCAGTACAATAAATGTCTCCCCCTTTGATAACCTTTACATTATTCTCACCAATTTCAGCCGCTGCCCCTGCTGGTGGAACCATTCCCTTTCCTTGTCCGTGTATGTTACTGGCATGGGCAATGGCTGAAATGACTGTGGGCACATCTTCTTCCTCTAAAACATTACTTAAGACATCATACAACTTACTCATTACATTTTTAACATTTTTGGTATTGGCTGTACCTATCACCTCATTCGCATTTGGCTGCGAGGGCATGCATGCGCTCAGTTCTCCACGCTTTGCAACGCTCACTTCCATTGTGGGCGCGATTTGCACCACGCCTACTTCCGCTGAGCACACGCTCCCTTGCCACATGTACCCTTCTTGTTGTCGCTATCTATTTCCAATAGTTCCACACTGTCCTCCCAATACTCAATCAAGGCCCTGCCATGCGGTCCAACCGTACTGCTCAGAGATACTAGTTATCTGTGAACATCGTGATTAGTATTAGGCACACGTGTAAAAACCTATAGTTGCCGGGGGGCGTATCTTGGACGCCATTATGACCAGAAGCTGTATGGTGACTCTCCTCCATGAGAAGCCCGTTTTCCACACTATAGCAGATGCTTTTCTGTACCCAACTGCACTGTATATGTGCAGTAGACCTCGGGGCACCTGTGGAGCAGACTGGGGCTGAGGGAGACCCATCTCCGGCCGTCCATCCGACATAGTCCCTGCCGCTGACTCTGGGGCTGGTCCCCTCATGTCTGACACCTCACTGGCGCTGCCTGCCTCCACCGACAGCCTACCCGTGCCCTAGCACACATCTCCGCCCACAAGAGACCCTCATCTGCAGCAGGCCTGCAATCTCACCTGGTCCGCCGCTGTTGTCACTTGCGGCCTTCGTCCAGCGCCTCAGCCGCGGTCTCCATTGCTATCTGGGGCCGTCCAGCCGAACTTCCGGTTTTCGGCATTGAACTTCCGGTCGCGCGACTCCGCTAAAGCGCTGCCTGAGGGGAGACTCCCTGGGGAACCCTTGCCCAGAGAGGCGAAGAACGGGTGACCCGATAACCAGCCCAGTGAGCTCCACATAGTCCGCATTCCAGATGGAGGTGGAGTCACTGAACAACAGCAGCCAGCGCTATTACCAGTACTGGAGACACTGCAGCACATCAGAAGCTGACAGCCCTGTCACTACATTCCATCAGCAGCTATAGGGATCTGAAGGGGGATTTGCCCTACACCTGATCTTCAGTGGTGCTGGCTGTGTTATTGGAGACCTTGCCCTGAGGACAGATCTCTTCAGGCTCACCCACACCCCCGCACTAAGTGCTCCACCGGAGATCGAGGTGAGAGAAGTAATCATCTGTCACTGTAATTCTCTGCAGTCTGGCAAATTCCTTGCCTATAGTCTCTACGTTTAAATTTGCTCAACTTTCTAGCAGCACTCTGCCATCTAGTGGCAGTTTACAGAATAACATCTGAAATACCTTAATGCTCCTGAATGTTTGAGAGATCGTGGCTAAGAAATGGCTCTTCTCCTACAATAACTAACCTACAGTCCCATCTATGCAGTCACCAATTGCATATAATCTAGCAATCAGATGAGCTTCTAACTTGCTCGCACATAGGGGAAACCATGGCTCTTTAACTCAATAATACATGTCCATGAATAAAAGAGAATTGGATCTTCATAACTGCTAACTGAGCCCTGAAATACAGTAGTTCCCAGAATAAGTCGGTGCCATGTCTCACAGAAATTTAGAAAAAAAACGCTCCTCCAGAAACAGCTTCCTTCTTTACTCAAACTAAGAAGAAGAATGCCTCCCAAACGTCGGCATCTTCTCCGCTCCACCAACCTGATTCAGACCAAGAAGACGCCAACTCATCTACTAATGCGTCCATTTCCATCGAGCTGAGAAACATCATCAAATCTACTATGCAGACAGAGGTTCGAACGGTTATCCTAGGAAGAAATCAAAAAGGGGATGACTGAGCTTCGCCAAGAAATAGCGGCTATTGGCTCAAGAACTGCAGACCTAGAGCAGAAACTTGATGAGGTTTGTCACTTCCAAGAATTTGTGTCCACAGAGCTGTCTGACATTCGCGCAGACATGGAATCTTTTAAGGACCTTTTGGAAGATACTGAAAACAGGAATAGAAGGAATAATCTCCGCATCCGGAACATCCCGGAGACAATAGAGGGAGATCTACTACCCAAATATCTTGAGAAACTATTCCTTCAATACCTACCAGACGCCTCGGCAGACGTACAGACATACCGAGCTCATAGAGCGCTACGACCGAAACCTTCACTTAATCAACCACCCAGAGACGTCATTGTTCGGTTCCATTACTATAAATATAAAGAACAATTTGTCTTGGCCACTTGAACAGCAACCTCACTTCAGTTTGATGGATCTGACCTTCAAGTTTACCAGGATCTTGCTCCCTCTACGTTGCAGAAACGGCGGGATCTTGCCCCAATCACTAAGCTACTAAGAGATCACAAAATTCGATATTGATGGGGGTTTCCGTTCCACCTATTGGTCGGCCACGAAGGGCAACCCCATAAGGTTAAAACGCCAGACCAAGGAATCACCCTACTACGGACTCTAGGAATACCGATACCTCCGTCACTGATATCAAACACAACAGAAGCTGTGAGACCGACAGCTCCCACGACTTCATGGACACAAGCCTGAAAGATTTGGATAAAAGTTCTCAATTTTTGCTGACAGAGGGCTCAAAAAATCTGTTCGTGACGCCTGAAAAAGGTTACCGGCAACTCTAAGTAATGTTTCAAAAGAAGCCTCTACAGAGACGCAAGTGAAGGAACTCTGCCCAGAATGGTTCCTGAGGTCTCGCCAACGAACAAGTATACTTAGATTGCACTCACGTTACAGTAATGTTGTTACTTTTTGTTTGCTTTCTGAGTGATGTCCCTCAGTTGTTGCCCGATGTTAACACTGTTAGTAGCTCTGTCAGTAATGTAATGTCGTACTTTGCATCCCTGGTTGTCCGCTGCATCGCAGCCTGAGAGACATCCTATAACCTATAGTTTCTAAGATTTTCTGGATGGCCCCTTGGGCTGCAGAGTAGTCGATTTTTCAGTTTAGGTACAGGCTAACTACTTGTTCACTATTAGGGCATAGATTATGTTAACCAGTTTTGATATTAATATCATCCTACATAACTTATTTACTGTTACTGTTTCTGTTAGCTAAAGGAACCCATTCGTTTAGCTAAACCGATGTTCTTTAAATGCATTTCATAGTATTTCTCTTCTATTTGTCTCTTTCTCTTAAACGTTTCTATATTGCACACATGTTTGTTTCTCCTCTCCTATTTGCAATGCCTAGGATTCCCCCTTCTCCCCGAGCAAGTGTACCCACGGCTACACAACCACCCCCCACACTCCCAAAGTACACAGGATGTACTGGTCTCGAATTTTGGAAGACATGACTTGCCAGTCAAGCTGTCTTCTTTCCCCTCACTTTACGTTCATCCCCCTACTAACCTATCTTTTCCCCTCCCAATCCTCAACACCCTGGCCTGGCATCGAGCTGCTCCCTTTATACTATCTAAAATCATCTTGGCATAAATTCCACTGGTACCAACCATGACTCTCTCCGTTCTAACCATAAATGTTAATGGTCTTAACACACCACAAAAGTGAACTATTCTGTTCCAATACCTGAAACGTCACTCTCCTCAGATCGTAATGTTGCAGGAAACGCATTTCAAACATATACATCCAAATCTACAATGTAAAAGTTACCCTCAGGTTTATTACTCCACATCCTCCCAAAAAGTCAAAGGCACAGCTATCCTACTTCACCATACTCTTCCTATAACAATCGATACATCCTATACAGACCCCCAAGGGCGATACATTATTTTAACAGGTTATCTCCTCTGCACACCAATTACTCTAGCTACACTATATGCTCTCAACACTTCACAAAACACTTTTTTTTCTCAATATTTTGCCAGACTCTCACGAACTGGGACTGGAAGGACAATAATAGGGGGTGACTTTAATACCATCTTAAACATTCGATTAGACCGATCGCCTCCAACTCTACGAGGCAGTCAAGTAGCACGTGGAAGCCTTAAACTACAATCCTTGCTCACTCTAGCTAACCTTTATGACTCATGGCGAGTGCTATACTCCAATGACAGAACGTATACACATTACTCGGCACCACATGGAACTTACTCTAGATTAGATATGGTATTTGTAGACGCTTCTACGACGCGATCCCTGAAATCGGCTACTACTACACTAGTTCCTTGGTCTGACCATTTAGCTGTGTTAGTGCGACTTGACGTTTTGCCACCCTTTACACCATGTTATCGATGGAGACTAAATGACCATCTTTTTCTGAAAAAAGACAATATTAACACGATAAGGCAGGCTATTCTTGACTTTCAAACAGACAATGCCCAAGAAGATACCACTTCTACTGTAAGATGTGAGGCTCATAAAGCGACAATCAGAGGACGCCTGATCAGCTTAGCCTCCCACGAGAAAAAACTACATCAAAAAGCGATTATTGACCTAGAAGTCCAAATCCGAACCCTAACTAGACAGCATCAAACATACCCCAAACGTAAAACTTATTTAAAACTTCTGGCTCTGCGAGGACAACTAGGTAAACTACTAGCTTCAAAGGCGGCTAAGACTCTTCAATGGCTCCAACATCGGCACTACGAAAAAGGGGATAAAGCTGATACATTGCTCGCTCGTAGGCTACAAAACAAACGGACCCGTAATCGCATAATATCCATTAAGGATCAAGCACAGCAATCACTATATGACCCACAATCTATAGCTGATAGATTCAGTGCCTACTACACTTTGCTGTATAATCTCCCCTGACAACAGACTCCCCAGATATTCTTCATACCCAGATACGAGACTTTCTACAGACCTGCTCCCTCCCCCGCCTCACTGCAGCAGAGCTCCTAATTCTAAATGCTGACATCATGATAAAAGAGATCAAAACGACCATTAAGACCCTAAGAAACTCAGCAGCTCCAGGCCCAGATGGCCTCACGGCAGTTTATTATAAAAAAAAATTGCCTCTGATTTGGCACCTATGCCTCTCTCACTTTTCGAATCAATTTTGAAGGGGGGGTGTTTTGAAAGGGACACCACCAGAGCAGACATTATTGTTATAGCTAAAGAGGGACGAGACCCTAGCCGCTGTGAAAGTTACCGACCAATTTCACTACTAAATGTGGACCTAAAGCTATTTGCCAAACTACTAGCGAACAGACTGGCCAGAGTGATTCCCGCCCTGGTCCACCCGGATCAGGTGGGCTTTATCCCTATTCAACAAGGTGCCGACAATACTCGACGGGCTATTGACCTAATTGAAATAGCAAATCGGGCTCAGGCCCCTGCTCTGGTGGTGTCTCTTGATGCAGAAAAGGCGTTCGACCGGGTCTCATGGCCCTTCATGAGAGCCACTTTGGGCGCAATGGGGTTCAGGGGCCGTTTCCTATGCGGACTAGCGTCCCTCTACCATAACCCCTCAGCTACGGTTGTAGCCAATGGCGCCGCGTCGTCTCCATTTCATATTACTAATGGTACTCGACAGGGCTGCCCACTTTCCCCCTTGCTGTTCGCACTCACGATGGAACCACTAGCGACGCGTATACGCAAGAACCCGACAATCTCTGGAATTCAAATGGGGACAACTGACTATAAGATATCTATGTACGCAGATGATATTCTTCTTACAGTTACCAATCCCCTCGCCTCCATTCCATCTCTTCAAAAAGAACTCGATGAGAATGGCGCAGTATCCAACTTCAAGATCAACATGGACAAATCGGAAATTCTTCCTCTTAATCATCCTCCTCACCTATTAGATGCCCTGAAGAACCAAACAAATTTCCGATGGCAACGAGATAAACTAAAATACCTGGGAATTTACTTAACGACCCATTATAATCAGATATACGCAGCTAACTTTCCCAGGCTTTTAGACTCACTCAAACGCGATCTTGAAAAATGGGACAAGCTATATATCTCTTGGCTCGGCCGCATGGCAGCGGTAAAAATGAACCTATTGCCACAAATTCTTTATTTGTTTCAAACCCTACCCGTTCGTGTACCCTCTCTTGCACTACAGACCCTCCAGAAGCAAATCACTAGTGACCCCGAATAAGAGCCTGCACGCTCTTCCGACGAAATTCAGAAGGAGGAGTGGGCCTCCCAAACATCTCCAAATACTATAATGCTGCACACTTGACCCAGCTAGTTTTATTTCACTCTCCACCTTCCACAAGGCTCTGGGTAGACATCGAGGCTACCTTTTTGCAATTACTCTCGCCCTATACATTACTTTGGATTTCAATCAAACACAGACCGCCACTCCCGTTACTCTTATCCACCACCCGTTTCTCCCTCCAGATGTGGGACTACTGTACTCGCACGTTTCAACTAATAAAAAACTCGGAAGCTATGTTTCCACCATGGAACAACCCAGCTTTTCCGCCAGGACAACAGCCCTCCTCTTTTCATCACTGGACCCGACGAGGTCTAAGATTTATTACTGACATAGCGCCCATGCGGATATTCCCCGAATTTTGCTGACCTTCAAAGACGGTATGACATTCCCCATGACTGTTTCTTTCAATACCTTCAGCTGAGACACTTATTTCAATCGATCCCAACGCTTAAGCTTATATACCAGCTCACACCTTTAGAAACTTTCTGCAGATGCAAATCCCTCCCCACTGGTTTAATCTCTACTTTTTACAGCATCATGGTGGCATTTCATCAACCTGCCAAAGATCGCTATGAGCTGAAGTGGGAAGAAGACCTTGGCGTGGAACTAGAGGTAGAAGAGTGGGCTAAGATCAGGTCACGAGTCGCTAAGAGCTCTATCTGTGTCCGTACTAAAGAGAACTCGTATAAGCTCTTATATAGATGGTATTTAGTCCCAACCCGCTTGAAAGCCATATATCCTGACTCCTCTAGCCAATGCTGGAGACTCTGTGAACAGGAAGGCTCATTCCAACATATTTGGTGGTCCTGTCCGTGACTTGTGGAATTCTGGCGGAAAATTTACAATTTAATTGATAGAGTCACCTCAGTAAAACTCCCCCCCCTGCCCCTCATACTCACTACTGCATAGACCTGTACCGGATGTTAACAAATATACAATGGCGCTTATAGGCCATATACTCAATGCAACTAAATGCGCAATAGCAGCAAATTGGAAACACCCAGAATCCCCATCGCTGCCTGAAATTATCAACAGAATTTGGCAGACCTATAGCTGTGAACACATTACAAGCATTCTCAATGACCGTCCCAATAAATTCAGTGCGATTTGGGATCCGTGGCTCGCCTCCTATGGGGCAGAACAGCCAAGACCGATTTAGAATGGAGACTAATGACCACAGCATCAGTAGACGCTCAACTTACGGTACGTACCTGTAACACATTTAGATGCCAAGTCAGGTGTTCCTTCTCCCTCCCCCTCTTACAATACTAACATTTTTTTCTTGCCCTTTCCTTTCTCCCTTTTCCCTCCCTCCCCCTGTCCCCTGCTCTCTTTCTTTTCTTTCCCTTTCTTTGTTTTTTATTTTTATTGACAAAGTTCACATTGTTTTTCTAATTCGCAATGTACTTGTCGTTTGACCAATGTAACTTAACCTTTACACTGTTTTTGAAGAATTGAAAAATCTCCCTAATATAATATGTTTAAAAAAAAAACCAAAAAAAACTATAGTTGCCTATAGTCACCAGTATACTTTTGCCTTTATGTATAAATAACATTCACATACACAAACATAACCTTTGTTTTCTGTACAGAAAATAAATCTCCCAAACAATGGCACTATCCTTTCAGAGATTTTACCAAGTGATTACACTATACATAGATAACAGACTATGATCATGACTGTTTACACACATGGCAACAATACCGGAAGTACACATACTCAATGCAGGAAATACACATACTCTATGCAATGCTATACCCTTTAAAAACGCAAAACGACAATAAAAAGAAACATTTTCCTTTGTTGTCCCTAGATTCAAATTAGCGTTCCTTCAATCTATGCAACAACGGACATTCGGTTTCGCAACACAAAGTGAACCACAGGTCTTAAACATATTGCGTTCTTTCCTGTATGCGACGCGTCCGTCAATCCACTCTTTGTTAAGGAAGCGAATACCGTAAGCGTTGCATACCTGCCGGTAACGTAACTCACCTTCAAGCCCCCAAATTATTAAAGTAATTCTATCGTTTTCAAATAAGCATTGCATAGGCGATTGTATTGTGTTTCTAACACAAAGTGATTTATTTTAGCAGATCTAAATAGTCAACAATTCAATACATTATTATATTATGATACAGTACAGTACAGCCAATACCAAAAGATACATACATACCGCGCTCTTATCGCATGCGCTCGCTGCGCTAACCACGGGACCCAGTGGACAGTATATCTGTTAGAATACTGTGATCAGTGAAGACTGAGGGCCATGGGGGGTGCAGCTATGATTATATACAGTACAGTGTTACACAGTGAACAATAGAGATGACGTAGCTTGCTTCTATAAGTCCAGACAAGGCTGGTTCCAGGGTAAACAGGTCATAGGCTGATTCAATCTAAGGAATCCAAAGGTGGGGGTTGTCTCTCCAGGGTATGAGCTCCTTTCTTCCCGCCAATGCTCCAGTTACAATTAGCATTTCATAGCCAGCGTCATACAAAGGTTTATTCCCTAACATCAATAACTAGAGTATGCAATATGCGATCTCTTTGGCGATTGAACCGGACAGCTGCTGATGATTAGGGTTTTAATATGATACTAGGCATGATACCTTTCCTATAACGTGAACCTTGAATATCACTGAAGTGTACATATAATCATTATATATATATATATATATATATATATATATATATATAAAAACTAATAATAAACCAAATACTATCTACTCATAAATTATAGTGTAACGGAACCAATATGAGTATGAATTATATAAATAACTAAATGTTGTAATGCGAGTGTGTGCGTAAGTATTTAACCATGCGATCGCACCATGCCACATGTTACGTGGCGTACGGATCGCAATCGCACGGCAAAACAATATTAACCAATATACTTTCGTTCATCCAATTATACGACTTCGACACTTGCCAACCTCTTCACTGTGCCACCTACACCATCGCATTTGCAGTCACTGAAAAATGCTATTTTGCTTCTATACCAAAATCATATTTATGTGAGTATAAGTTGGAAAAGTTTTTCTTGGTCTTAAATTGTGCGGCTGACCTTTCACAGAAGTAGAAAATCTTTTTTGGTGGTTTTTCAAATTATGAGGGAGATTCAATTAGAAAAAAAATATGCGCGATGTGTTTCCAGAATGGCCATGGAGACACCTCATGCGTATTTTTACCATACAAATGTTCCTGAGAACATCACGGCTAACTCTATCTCCCCTTTGTCTTCAACAAGTTTAAGTGGTAAATATATTAGGGAGCTATTTTTGCAAATCGCGATATTCGATGACTTTGACAGCTAAATTTAAAATGGCAATGTGTTTAAAGGCAAGATTTGTTTTTTGTTTTGCTTTTGTAAACAAATTTTTATTGACGGTCAAAAATATAATACAACAGGAGTCAAGTACATTTGTGAAGAAAGTAATGTGCACAATTAAAAGAGCTCCGTGCAACGGAGAGGACAGTACTCAGACTCTATTTGAGCATGAGAAAGGTAAGACTGGGAATTTTCAGAGAGTTAGAAAATATCAGAGTGTAGAAAGGAAGAGAAGGCAAACAGGAGTTCTGTAAAAGGAGAAGAGAAGAGTGAAAAAGTAGAAGGAAGAAGGATTAAAGAACAAGAAGAAGGGTGGCGTGGAAGAAACCACCCAGGAAGCAGGGGGGCAAGATTTGCTTTTAAAGACATTGCCATTTTAAATTTGGCTGTCAAAGTCGCCGAATATCGTCAATTTACAAAATTCGCTCCTTAGTACATTTACCTCTAGGAGCTTTATCTGGAAGCAGCAGACTACCACTGTGTTGTGTTTCACAGAGTCTGAAATAACAACATAGCTAAGATGCTCAGTTTTTGTTTTTCCCTTATAATACACCACCAATAAGATAATTGTTGCTTGAGCACTGGTCCAATGATAGCTGTGGGCCTCATCCTGCATGACAAATGAGTAGTTCTCAGCAAAATAAAAGAGTAACTGCAAATTCTGAGCTCTGACTGGAGGAGCCCATCACATTCTTCTCTAACTCGTGGAGATCAGCAGCAGCCTCATGGGGCTGTGCGTCCTCATCTTTGACTGGCCGGGTGACTGAGGCTTATTCTTGTGAGTACAGTATTGCTCCCAGTCTGCTGTGTCTCTCCCTTCCAGCACCCCTTCTCCAAGTTGCTGTTCCTACCTGCTGCCAACACATATTCTGCTAGTCTGATTTCCCACTGCATTAAACACTCCGCTTTTTCACATAAGACAAAAATAGTTCTGGGTCAAGTTAGGTTGGGTGGGCTTAAATTAGTGACCAAGGGGCTTTACTTCACTTATTAAACAACACCCAAACCTGAACCTGGAAAACTTGTAGTGGTCCAGAGAAATGTAAAATGCGGGCCTATTCAACACAATTAAAGTGTTTTTCTACCTTGAGTATCTTTACACTCAAGTACATACGCCTGCGCAGAAATAGGAGAAGGAGCTGTCTGTAGAATCTCACCCTCAAACACACCTCAAGAGCAATGTGCACTCCTCTAATGGAGTGAACTGGAAAAAATATTGTTTTGTAGATTTTCTCAGATGTGTAGTGCCTCACTAAATAAAATATTCAGGAATCACACAAAAATGAAAGCTCTTGTAGCAGATGATCCCATCATGATCCCAAAAGAAATCATTGGGGATTTATTAACAGCAGTATGAACAATTTTTGAGATGTTTTTTTAAAAAATGGCTTTTTGAGAAAATCGAAGTTTTGATTCTGAAAATTTTACATTTTTATTTTTTATTAAAATATACTACTATGTTATATAGCAAATTAATGTCCATAGAAAGAGGTTTAAAATGAGATCTTGCCCAACTCTCTAGCTCAAATAAGTGAACTACAAATGCTATTTTAAAAAATGTTATAAGCAGATTTTTTGTTAAAAATTGCAGCTTTAAAAGGTGTATAAGTTCAAAACCAGTGCACATATCAGCCTAGATTTGGGGGGTTTTCTTTCTTTACACTTATGGCAGCATTTATTATATCAAACTTAATTGAAATTAGAGAATGTAATGTAGATTTTTTTCTAAAATTGTGTTGATTTGATGTGGAATGACCACCCTATGTCTTTTTAAAATGTGTCTACATGATAGAACAGGGGAGAATGCAAGAGGAATTTTGTTTAATTGCCACTAAAGCTAAAATATAATCTACAGTTGTAAAAAATGTAGATACATAGCATTCCCGAAATGTCTGCAAATATTTATTAACATAGCAGCTTAAAAACTTGCACAAAAAGTGAAGTATGATGGTATTATGAAATTGGCCCCATATAATTTACCTTATCTAGTCCTTATTCGCGCAATGCCCTTAAAAGATGATGTTTCTTTCAACTGGATTGTCAGGAAGAAATGTGTTTATTACAAAAAAATCCCTCTTTAAGAAAACAACTCTTCAATTCAGATGAGCTCCTGCAACTTTCACATATATATTTGTGAATGTTATTAGTAGAGCTAAAATAAGACCTCTTATATTTTAGGTTTAGGGGCCCTCTAAGTAGTAACATCAGTTATTTCAAGTACATTACCGATGCATATCAATGTCCAAGAGAAGCTTTAAAAACAATTTTTAATTCATAATATGAACTGTTTATTTGTTATATAAATTGCAATAAACTTGTGCTAAAATAACAATGTGATCAATATTAGAAACTAACCAATAGCCTTCCTTGATACATTGACAAAAGTTCTGCCTTGTACAAGAAGACCACCATCAGGATGATGCCGCAGATAATAACAGAGGCATTTTGCACAATCAAGGAAGTCTGTGCCACTATAAGAGGTTGAGAGAAGAAACAATTAGACTAGGTCCAAAGCATTAAAGTTACTAATAGTTAGAACAGTTAAGTGAAAACCAACTACCAAATACACATTATTCAAATATTATATTGTAGATTATTTTAAGAAGCAGTTGAGAAACTTTCAAATGGACAAATCTCACCAGCTGTATATACATACACAAACCAAACAACAAATTAATTGACATTTACTTAAAATATGAATATTCAAACAAACAATTTAAAAATATGAATTATGGTACAGTGTTTGCTTGGGTTGGGTACTAAATATTGATGCTGATAACACCGACAGTACTTATCCCAACAGCATGGTGACGAAAGTGGCATTCCCGACATGTTTATGTCCCCAACTGTTGTAAAAGCTGACTTGAAGAAATTCCACAGATCTAGTGGGCAGCACACAGAATGATGTCAGTTGCAACACTACTGTTGGTGCTGTTGAGGGGGCAATGCAAGTACGCGGCGGCTGGACAATGTAGAAGGATTAGTAAAAAAACACTGTCCAGCCGCCGCGTACTTGCATTGCCCCCTTAACAGCACCAACAATAGTGTCTCTTTTGCTACGAATGGTAATTTGTGTGCCGGCCACTCGATCTGAGGAATTTCTTCTAAGTCCGATTTTTCAACAGTCGGGGAGATAAACATGTCGGGAATGCCACTTTCGTCATCACGCTGTCGGAATAAGTAGTGCCGGTGTAAAGTATGTTGGGAAACTGACTACCACCGGTCTTAGGGTGGTGTAATAATGACAAATGTGCATAAAAATATATATATATATATATATATATATATATATATATATATATATATATATAAATATATATACAATGAGAGATGTTGAAAGGTTTAAAGTTTCCTTATAGGACAGAGGTGGATGAGTTGTCATCTCTCTACTACATATGAGCCATCAATATATTACAGGCACACTTGCCAACTCTCCCGGAACGTCTGGGAGACTCCCGAAATCCGGGTCAGTCTCCCGGACTCCCGGGAGAGCAAGAAAGTCTCCCGCATCCCACAATTCGCTGGGCAAAATAACGCGATTTGCGGTGTATCGCATCATTTTTGCACCCCCTGCGCGGCAAAAAGTCATTGCCGTCGCGGGGCGGGGCCAAAATGGTGCGATTGACCGCAGCCAACACCCTCCCTTTAGTCACGCCCCCTGTCTGGGATCTCCCGGACTTCAGTGCCTGAAAGTAGGCAAGTATGATTACAGGACCTTCCTATACATTCATTCACATTGCCTGGAATTCACAAGACTTATACTGAATATATGCCAATATGTGTGTATGTATAAATTACCTCTCAGCCTTGGGTTTTTATCTACCCAGTCTCCAATTAGGGCTCCAACCAAGAGGACAGAGCCTGCCACCACCAGACCATAGACAGCAGTTAGGAGTAAACTGTTCCCATAGAGTTCTACCAAGAACAGAGAGACTGCAAAATGCCACATACGATCGCCCTGTAACAAGGGAATAATTTATCACAATGTTTCTGTAAGTGTCACTTTCAGGGCAACAAATAATTATTTTATATTTGGTCATTAAGAAATACAAGGCAATCACATCGCGGCAAGCACATGAAAGACTTCATTGCTTCTTCTTAAAGCTTTACATTTTTAACTTTACTATTAAAGTTAAAATTTCTGTCATCCTGTATGAAACACATTGTGTAAAACTGTCCCACTTTTATGACAGACATGCATCTTTTGTAGCATTATGGATATAGTGTTTTTATTGTCCTATTGTCTACTTGGGACTAACAGGTCTTGTGTAAAGTTATGCTTATTTTTCCCGTATAACAAAAAGTGACGATTATTTGTTCATCCAATTAATTGGATCAAGTAAACCAAATTGATTAATATTGTTTTACAGTGCGATTGCGATTAATACGCCACGTGTTATGATGCAATCGTACGGGTTCATAACACACACATTTACATTTGCACTTACACTTGTAAATAATACACATTTATTAAGGTTCCAGTCCACATTTATTTATTAGTTAAATGTATTGGATTGTTTATTTATGCATATATAATACTATAGTAAAGGTATTTATGGTTCAGGTCTTGTAAAAGGTAAAGAGTTTGGTCTCATATTAAAGCTTATTTCACCAGCATTAACCCGGTTTGGACAGAGTAGCGATCGCATCTAGAGGTCGCAAGATATAAGCAATATGATATTAATGATCAAAAGTAGTTTGTGTGTGGGTCAATTTGAACTAGTTATTCAGAGGGAAGACACTAGACAACAGCTGGGGGAAGTTGTCCCTCACCCTTTGAAAGGATCAAATGAACTGAGCTATGACCATTAACTCTGGACCAATGAAGACCTCACTAAGTGTTATCTGTATACATCGTGACATCATCAGTGTTTTTTTCTATACTGAAGCTGCATATAAGCATGCTGGCCCATTGTTCTGTCTCTCTGATCCTGACTACATGTGAACATGACTGTATCCCATGGGCCTGGGTGAAGCACTATAAGGAAAATGTAATGTATTCGGTGTTTTTATACTTTCCTGCTTTATTGTAACATCTTTAATGCGCAATAATGGCTTGCTGTAAATCCTGCTATATTTTGCAATTAAATATATTTGTGCTTTGGAACCACAACAATCGCATTGGACAATGTTTTATTGGTAAGCGATAAAATTACTTTAATATTTGTGTGCAAGGCAAGTTGCAATTTAAGGGTAGAATCACTAGAAAATGTACAGAGGACAATATGTTAAACCAGGCTTAAAAATACTTTCACAAAGAATATTGAATTTGTTGGTAAGGTCAAAATTTGGTGTAAAGAACATGAATCTAAGGGTTCATCCTGTCTTATATCAATGGTGCAGGCTGGCAGTATGTGGTGAATCTGTAATGTTTTCTTGACACACATTGGGTCCCTTAATACCAATTGAGCATTGTTTAAATGTCACAGCCTACCTTGGTATTTTTGCTGATCATGTGCATCTAGTTATGGCTACAGCCTACCCATCTTGTATGTCTACAGTCACTATATCTAGAATATGGAATTATAAATGAAACAGTGGTCTAGAAGCTGTTCTTGTGTTGTTTGTAACCCTGCAACCAATGAAGATTTATGTTTATGTAATTCTACATATTAATTAAAATTTAATGTCCCATTTTTTCTTGCATTCCAAGAGATAATTATACATTTTTTGGAATTACCTAATTAACATGACATTCTGGGCCTAATTCATTAATGAACGTAAATGCAGATACGTGCCATATTGTGCCTTAAATTGCTCTGCGCTTGCCCAGAAACGGACAATACGACAGAGAACGCAGATGTATGCAATTCATCTTCAAGCACAAAGGACATTTACGACAGCCTTCAATTTCATGTGTGGAATGGGGAGGGGAATGGGCGTATGCACGTAGTCAATTTACAATAAGAGCGTGCCAAGTTCAAGTACACAAAGCAGTGCCCGATTCAAGCTTTGGGCATCTCTAAAGTATGTGTTTCTCTGTCGTATCACTTACACCAGCTACAGGGCAGGTGTAAGTGCCGGGTGATAGTGATGATAGCATATGCATGCTAGACCATGTGTATGCAAATCAAGAGCAGCTGTAAAAATGCATTTTATGTACAGTAGACATTAACAACATCATGATAAATGTATTTCAGGAGGGAGAATATACTCTTTTTTATGTTTTTCCATTAATGACTATATTATTAATTGTATTATTAACAATAATTGAATACTTTTCTTTTTTAATTCTGTGTGGTCCGCTTGTAGTTCAATACGAAAACGGGTGTATGCCCAAATTACGTGCTTTTTTTTTTTTTTAAACGCACACTACGTTTGTTTTCTGTGCCTTAATGAATCAGGCCCTCTGTGTACACTATTTGGGGCTGCTGGAGAGCTGAATGCGATTTTAACGTGAATTACGGCCCAAAAATGTGCACAC
This sequence comes from Mixophyes fleayi, assembly GCF_038048845.1. Classification (NCBI taxonomy): domain Eukaryota; kingdom Metazoa; phylum Chordata; class Amphibia; order Anura; family Limnodynastidae; genus Mixophyes; species Mixophyes fleayi. The sequence goes on along the minus strand of NC_134408.1, from coordinate 89,622,290 downwards.
AAAAAAAGCATATTATAGTAAATATGCTGAGTTGGACACATCTTAGCACACGTCCAGCTCTGTAGCATACACCCTAGATTTGTGGCAGGCATGCATACAACCAAATGCACATACACAGAACCAGGTTGTAAGTGCAATAAATTGTAAAAAATGCTTTTTTCTTTGTAAGTACACATAAAATCCTATAATATATGCACAATCAATGACAAAAACACCTAGGAGCTTCAGAAGTGAAATCGCAATCAGCCAATTGGAAGTAGTTAGCTAGTGTTATAATCATCAGTGTGCATTCTGCCTACTGGCTGGTGCAAATAATACAGCTGTAAAAGGTTTATCTCATAGTTGCCTACTCTACCGGTATGTCCGGGAGACTCACAAATTTCTGAGACTCCTCTCGGACTCCCAGGAGAGCAGGACAAACTGCCGGATTTGTAAATTAAATGGAGGGGGTGGAGCTTAATGACGCGATACAACGCGTCATGGCGGCCCTGCCCCCTGTTGGTATAGGCCGAAAATGGCGATCATAGGTTAGGGGGCAGGGGGCAATGACGCCATTATCTGAGTCCCGTCCCCACACCTGCCCCCCAGACCTCCTGGAAAATGATTTGCCAAAGGTGGCAAGTATAGTTTGTCTGTGTCTGTGTTTAAATCTGCATTGGCTTATAATTCCGTGAACGTGTCCTTACTGTTCTCGGTCACAATAAAAACGCCTGTTCCATTCTCCATACTCACGGCTAGCTATGGCAGTTTTTAAGGAGAAAGACTTGACAGCAGTTGTACACTGAATGAGTCGAATGCTCATTTTGCTAAATCACACTAAGGGCTAGATTTACTAAGCTGCGGGTTTTGAAAAAGTGGGGATGTTGCCTATAGCAACCAATCAGATTCTAGCTTTCATTTATTTAGTACCTTCTACAAAATGATAGCTAGAATCTGATTGGTTGCTATAGGCAACATCCCCACTTTTTCAAACCCGCAGCTTAGTAAATCTAGCCCTAAGAGGTAAATTTATCAAGCTGCGAGTTTCTGGCGGATTTGAAAAGTGGAGTTGTTGCCTATAGTAACCAAATTGTAGTTCTCCTTTATTTAGTACATTCTACAAAATGATAGCAAGAATATGATTGGTTGTTATAGAGAGTACTAGTTAAGGTTAATATATTTAGAATACAGCATTTTGTGTTTAAATATCATTATGCATTGTCAAAAAACAAGCTTTATTTTAAAACAGTCCCTATAAAATGCTATTTTTATTATTTTTGAAAAGTACAGGACATATATCCATAAAATCTCAATGCATGACAAGGCAATTTCATAAAGTATGTCGGTGTAATGTAATTAAAAATGTGGCATTGGAGAAATGAGGCCACATTTAAGTGTGCTTTGCTCACAAAAAAGAAACCCTTTAACTTTCTAAAAATGCCATGGATAGCGTAGGAAGGTTCATACTGGACCACCAAAGCATGTTATTTGTTTTACTATACATTATATCCCATATATCATAGATTTAAAAAAATATTAAGATTAATATTCCTGGATTGCTGAGGACATTCTAGATTGTTATGACAACCAATCTAGCTCTCTGTAGAACAGGGGTGGGCAAACCTGTCCTCAAGGGCCATATCCAGTTCATGTTTTTAGGATTTCTGTCTGTAGAAACAGGTGGGATAATTACTGACCCAGCCAAATAGATTAACTCAGCTGTACATGATTAAAGAAATCCTAAAAACATGAACTGGATATGGCCCTTGAGGACAGGTTTGCCCACCCCTGCTGTAGAAGTACAGTGTATAATTTGTAGCATAGTTTTACACTCAATTTACAGCTATGTTCTACAGGCAAAAAAATGTTTTAAAGGTTAATTAGGGTTATCAAGTTTATCCATGTGTCAGCAAAATTCACTGAAACTCTATTTACATAGCTTTCTGAGGCTACTATAGTTTGCGTTAACTGACTGGTCAGACTGAGATTTCTGAGACAGATCTTGCTTATTTTTCAGTAGTAAAACTTACCCTGCTCATTTAAAGGGTCATTAATATTCCTCATTAAAATGGTTTGATTGAGACAAAACGAGAGATGGATGTAATGCATATAGGATTTTTTTAAACAAAGGAAAATAATCTGTCAGCATGTCACACACCTATGTATACCATGTAACATGATTCTGACTTTGCTGCATGGGGGAAGGGCATTTGTGAACAGTGTGGTGTCTGACTAAGGTAAATTTAAAGGAGAAAGACAGAAATGAGAACAAGCATTATGCTGCCAGGGTTAACTGTTTTCTAGAAATCTAGAGGTCCTGGCTGTCTGCCAAGCTTTATTGTAGGGCACTGGTTCCCAACCCCAGTCCTCAGGGACCCCTAACAGTACTTGTTTTCCATATCTCTTTGCTGGAGCACAGGTGTATTCATTACTAACTGACACATCTTGAAAGATCCACAGGTGATATAATTATTTCACTTGTGACCTGGAAAATCTGCACCATTAGGGGTCCCTGAGGACTGGAGTTGGGAAACACTGTTGTAGGGGTTAGGGAAGTGAGGGGCTGTGAGTGTTCCAACAGCTGTCATGTTAAACAGAGTTGCCAAATTTAGCTGCTATAACACTGAAGTCATCAAGTTACAAAAAAGTAAATAGATGCAAATTTGGACCTTGATTACAAAACTAAATTTCATGTTGATTGTCCATAGAAAATACTTTCAGATAATATTTTTACGTCACACAATATTTTGCAGGGTGTGTACTGTGACTGAAATTTGATATCTGCAAAGTGCCCTCTCAAAAAGACCACAAACATATGGAATACCAGCATGCACCTATCATCATCATCAACATTTATTTATATAGTGCCAGCAAATTTCATAGCGCTTTACAATTGGGGAAAAACTATATGTGTGCGTAGTAAAACACGTGCGATTGCAAAGTGGAAAAAAAATAGCTTGCGGTACAATGCTGAAAACTGTCACACATAACTCCTGTGCAAAAAAAGATTAAAGGGCATATATAGATAATAAGCACAGTGAAGAGGAAAAGGAAGAGGTTATGTCCTCTACCTTGTATACTTATAGATACGCATATACAGTCATGGCCAAGAGTTTTAAGAATGACACAAGTATTTGTTTTCAAAAAGTTTTGCTGCTATGGTATACTGAAGTAAAATTACAAGCATTTCATAAGTGTCAAAGGATTGTATTGACAATTACTTTAAGTTTATGCAAAGAGTCAATATTTGCAGTATTGACCCTTCTTTTTGAAGACCTCTGCAATTCGCCCTGGCATGCTATCAATCAACTTCTGGGCCACATACTGAATGATGGTCGCCCATTGTTGCCTAATCAATGCTTGAAGTTTGTCAAAATTTGTGGGATTTTGTTAGTCCACCCGTCTCTTGAGGATTGACCACAAGTTATTAATGGGATTAAGGTCTGGGGAGCTTCCTGGCCATGGACCCAAAATTTCGATGTTTTGATCCTCGAGCCACTTAGTTATCACTTTTGCCTTATGGCAAGGTGCTCCATCATGCTGGAAAAGGAATTGTTCGTCACCAAACTGTTCTTGGATGGTTGGGAGAAGTTGTTCTTGGAAGATGTTTTGGTGCCATTCTTTATTCATGGCTGTGTTCTTAGGCTCAATTGTGAGTGAGCCCACTCTCATGGCTGAGAAGCAACCCCACACATGAATGGTCTCAGGATGCATTACTGTTGGCATGACACAGGACGGATGGTAGCGATCACCTTTCCTTCTCCGAACAAGAGTTTTTCCAGATGCCCCAAACAATCTGAAAGGGAATTCATCTGAGAAAATGACTTTACCCCAGTCCGCAGCAGTCCAATCCCTGTACCTTTTGCAGAATATCAGTCTGTCCTTTATGTTTTTCCTGGAGAGAAGTGGCTTCATTGCTGGCCTTCTTGACACTAGACCATCCTCCAAAAGTCTTCCCCTCACTGTGCATGCAGATGCACTCACACTTGCCTGCTGCCATTCCTGAGCAAGCACTTCCCTGGTGGTGCCCCGATCCCGCAGCTGAATCAACTTTAGGAGACGGTCCTTGCGCTTGCTGAACGTTCTTGGGTGCCCTGAAGCCTTCTTCACAACTATTGAATCTCTCTCCTCGAAGTTCTTGATGATCCGATAAATGGTTGATTTAGGTGCAATATCCTTGCCTGTGAAGCCCTTTTTGTGCAAAGCAATGATGACTGCACATGTTTCCTTGCAGATAACCATGGTTAACAGAGGAAAAACAATGATTTCAAGCACCACCCTCCTTTTAAAGCTTCCAGTCTGTTTATTCTAACTCAATCAGCATGACAGAATAATCTCTACCCTTGTCCCCGTCAACACTCTCACCTGTGTTAACCAGAGAATCACTGACCTGATGTCAGCTGGTCCTTTTGTGGCAGGGCTGAAATTATTATTATTATTACCACTTATTTATATAGTGACACTAATTCCACAGAGCTGTACAGAGAACTCACTCACATCATTCCCTGTCCCATTGGGGCTTACAGTCTAAATTCCCTAACACACACGGACAGACACACAGACTAGGGTCAATTTGTTAGCAGCCAATTAACCTACCAGTATGTTTTTGGAGTGTGGGAGGAAACTGGAGCACCCAGAGGAAACCCATGCAAACATGGGCAGAACATACAAACTCCTCACAGATAAGGCCATGGTCGGGAATTGAACTCAAGACCCCAGTTCTGTAAGGCAGAAGTGCTAACCACTTAGCCACTGTGCTGCCCACAAATGCAGTGGAATTGTTGTATTTGGGATGAAGTTCTTTGTCATGGCAAAGAGGGACTTAATTAATTGCAATTCATCTGATCACTCTTCATGACATTCTGGAGTTTATGCAATTGCCATCATAAAAACTGAGGAAGCAGACTTTGTGAAAAATAATATCTGTGTCATTCTCAAAACTTTTGGCCATGACTATAGACTTGGAATATGTATTAACATCTTCCTTATCAGCAGAGTAAAAGTCAGCTTTTTAAAATGATACAACTGTGTAATATTTATCCATGTCACTCAATCATATACGGCTTTAGATCAATATTATTGTTATCCCCATAGTTTTGTACGTTTACTTGGACTGGTTTAATAAGCACAATTAATGGTATGCCACCCTCAATGACAGTGAGTGCCAGGGGGTGGATCTAGACTATTGATATACCCCGGGCGATTTTAGGAGGGGGGGGGGGGTGGGATTTAGGCCACGCCCCCTTTTTGATTTCTAAGGCTGCCGGCGGCGGCACACTATGTGCAGGTCCGCTCGGCAATGGCAGTGTGCTGTCCCGCTGCTCTGATTGTGTTTAAAACACAATCAGAGCAGCCGAGCAGCACACTGTCACTGCCGAGCGGACCTGTACAGTGTGCAGCTGTCGGCAGCAAGCCCCCGCTAGGGGGGGCGATTGCCCCCCCCTGGATCCGCCACTGGTGAGTGCCTCCTTCCACTATCAAATGTTTCCCAACAATAGACATTGAAGCAGGGAGGTGAACAACCCCTCCATTGGATTTTTCAAAATACATCCTTTTATAAAACAGGTACAGATACAATGCTCAGTTATTAATATAATACACCAAAATATTGCACATTAGTAATTAAATGAATTGGAGACAGAATTCTGTTCAGCGTTAAATTGGCAAAGGTACTCTATATTATGGATTTACATTGGCCACAATATCCAATAGTGCCATAGAGCCATTAAAACAAATAAGGCAATATACTTTCCCTTAAAAGTAAATTAATTCCAGGATTTTAACTCAGATTAATTCTGTTGAATCAATTATTCAAGTTCACTAACATACAGTTTTAATTAATATCTCTCCTACATTCAGTGAACTGTGCAGAATGTGTAACCGACAATATTAATTTGAAATATGTTTTGGTAATCATGACAAGTAGGGGCTGATTCAATTAGCCACAAGGTTCTGTCGTAGCCTTGTGTGCAGTGTTTTTGTGCACATCACCGGGAATTACAGCAATGAAAGCTTTGCTCATTTTTGCTTGATCCTCTATAATGTACAAGCAAAAAATGTGCAAAGTTCATTATCAAATACAGCGCATGATTTTACTGCGACACCTTAACTGAATCAGTTCCCCTAGTGTCATATTCTGCATCAGTGGTATTGTGCAGCTTAAGTTGTCACAAATTGCCTTTAAGTGACACAGGGCTTGGGAACGTACAGCAGAGTAGCTGGTGATTGGGAACAGAAGAGAACGCGCAACAGTTCTGGGATAGGAGAGAAAACAGAGGTTTACAAGCAGCGGGTGATGAAGCACCAGAGTCAGCAGTTGTTAAGGACAGAATAGATTGGAGTGACAACTGGACCTAAGAAACTGAGGTAATTAGTCCAGGAAGTGGAGGGGTAGTTGTTTAGTTGTTAGTCAGGAGGAGGGAGAGAAGGGCAGACAGAAGCCTAAAGCTGGATATACACTACAGTCTTGTCACCCAAGTATCGTGCCAATGACACGATAAACGACTGTTAGGTCAAATATCACATTAGTGTGTACACTCCTACGATCATATTTTATCGTACAAAAGCACATGGTTTCCTTTGATTTCATTTTATAACCGGACTAAAAATCTCTATATTCAATTGAACATTGTTGGGCATGTATGCACTCATGACCAGAAGTGTAGGCAGATCTCCATAATTTACAGAGTCACAATCTTTTCAGCAGATGGTTATGACAGATGAAAAGCACAGATCTGAAGGTTAATCGTGTAAAATCGTGTACGCATGAATCCACAAGCTGATCAGGACTTTCAGTTGTTGGTAAAATCGTTAAAGATATCGCATCACTATTTTCTGTAGTGTGTACAGATTTAATCAGGGAATTTAGAGCTGTAAACTGTACAATAACACTAATGCAGACTTTATGACACCAAACTTTGTGATTAGCAGTGTCCTACAGAACTGCATACTACATTGAGCTTTAAATTATTGTATACAATACAAAGTGGTATTTTATTGTTTAATATCAAAACTATCTATTATTTTATAGAGAAAAGTTAAATAAATCATTGTTCAAATAGTGACAGATCACTTAGATAGGTCATAGGGGTCAAGCTCTGTGTCCACCTGAATTTTTCATGGTGTTTAACTTGTTCTACAGCATAATAATCTGGTACTATGCAATGTGCAAAAAAGCCCTAATGAACACAAATTCCTGATTTTGATCTATAAATATAACTATATTTAGCTTAGATATAAAATGCTTGAAGTATACTTGGAGAATATGACCATGCTATTTATCAGGCCTGAACAATCCGTGGCTGCTAGGTTTTATGAAACAACAAGTCCCAGCATACCCTGCTTGCTATTGGCTGACAAAGCATGTTGGGACTTGTAGTTTCACAACACCTGGAGAGCTACATGTTTTTCTGGTCTGCTATATATATATATATATATATACTGCTTCCATTGAGCTGAGTTGTACAAAACAGGTATAATATTGCCCATATAAGGCTGAATAACATTTCACTCATTGTGGATGAAAAAATACAGGTGAGGGTTGTTTGGCACATAAGAACAGATTTTTGAGGGGACCCATGAGCCTTACCTCTGTCTTCACATGTAAAATGATGGGTTTATTTTAACCATTAAAATATACAACATGTCACTGCCCTCTATGTACATAACTATCTCATGTGTTTCTATTGTGCAAAGCCACTGGTCTGCACTATACATTTTTACAATTCCTCAAACTCTCACCAGGGGGCCTATTTATTAAACCTCAATTTCACGCCAATTAAAGTATTTGTCTAATCTATCAACAGTGCATCGCAGCAGATATCATAGATATCTGCTGCTTTGCACTTTTTTTCGTAATACATAGCAGTCCCCATAGATGTCTATGGGGACTGCTATGTACCGCAATTTAACAATGAATGAAAATCCTTTTACACATATGCCAATGTACGCCAGCTCAAGCTGCCATACATTACCGTTTCTGCTATTTTTCAGTACTGTTCAGCTCTGCTCTGCAGAGCTTCACAGCGCATGTGTGGAGGGATCACATGATCCCTCCGTCACACTCCGCTCTCTGCAACACTGAAGTGCAGGGAAGTTTTCAGACAGAGGATGCGCACAAGGCTTCTGTGGACCGCACAGCAGCTTCGGGAACGAAGAGGCAGTGAAAAGGTACGTTCTTAACTTCACAGGAACAGCAGTTTTTTCGTGACTGCTGCTCCTGTGTAGATTTTTTAATAAATATGAGAAATAGTTCAATTCTTATCAATACGATAAGGATTGAAAACTATTTTTCATTTTCTGCGGTGCTTGTTAAATATGCCCCCAGGTTTAATATATACACTAAACTTGTGCTTGGTAATAGTAAAATTTGTTAAGGTTGATGCATTCCTTAATAGTGGTGGAGGTAATTATGAAATAATTTGCAATAGTACAGTTAACACAGAAAACATGTGTTCTAAAAGGTTTTTTTTCCCATTTTCTCACAATAGGATTATGTAGAACAAGAACACCTGCAGAGTGGCTGCCTGCAAATGCCATATATACAATGGAAATTACCATTTTTCTTTTTCAGACTGAGATTTTATATATTATTCTCAACATATTAACTTTTATGAATAAATATGATTGATAATAGGCTAAATGCTTTTTGCCAGTGTAATCAAATATGCAGAAAATTAAGCATGCAAAGAAATACAAAGTACAAATATATACAACAAGACATGATCACAGCCAAGCACAAAGGTTAATTACATGACATTTATACAGGCAGTGCTATACAGTCAGAATGTCGTGTTATACCTACGACGACAGGCTACATTCAAGTAAGTATAAGCTATCTTATTATAATTACAATATACTTACCCAGGTGGACAGAGAGTGTCCAAGGTACATGAGAAACTTTGCAGATGTAAAATAGTTGACACAGGATACTACAATAGAAAGCATATGTCATTGTTAAACTGTGGAAAATAAACACAGATCTCAAGATGACATATTACAAAACATGTTTATCTGTCGGCGTTCCGACATGCATATATTCACTGCTATCTAGTATCTAATGCACACTAAATGGCTGTAATAAGAAAACTCATTATTGCAGAATTCCAGCTCCAATAGATAGACATAAAAATCAATAGAGCACTCACCACAACATCCTGTATCTCTTTGATCCACTGCTTTTGACATGATTCCTAATTTAATATTCGTTCCAATTACTTTCTTCTTTTTGCATAGATACCTAATCTTCCGAGGATGATTTTAGATCAAAACTAACCATGCCTTTTAAAAAAAAAATCGAATTCTCCTTTTCCTTCTTTCCAAACTTAGCTATCACTGTAGCTGAAGTCGGAAAGTAATTGCCTTATGCCAAGCTTGATATAAAAGGTATCAGGTGAATTTGGATGATCCCTCCAACCCCTTTTTGACGTCCCTTTCTTTCGAGCTCTAGATTCCGGGCTTCACTGATATATTTACAGCTTTGCTGTGCCCATTACATACCGCTCACGCACTCTTACATAGATAGCTTGCACACGACTACCAAATACCCAATCGCAATCTAGATATCTGCATAGATCCGCCCACCTGCTATTATACTTAGACGTGACCACAGCGTGTGGTCCACAGTCATGCATATTTTGTCTTTAATTGCGTCGTAACATCACTATAAAAAATAGCAATAAATTGGTTTCTTACTCAGGTATAAATTATTTTGAAGGGTTTATGTGAGAGGATGGTTAGCTGAGCTGTATCACGATACTGGGGCCGTGGATTCAATTTCAATTATGGTGCTAGCTGTGTGCAATTTTCATATCCCTGATGTCTATGTGACCATACTGTTTGTGCTCTTCATTCTTTGCAGTCTATTTAGTAAGCCATAAACCCAGGGCAGGATTAACCCGAGGTCTAACTGGGATACAGTTCAGGGGAATCGGGCATCCAGGGAGCCATTGACAGTGCTCAGCGGCATTAATGATGGGGGTGCCGGACGATCAATGCTGCTGAGCACTGTCACTGTAGTCCTTTTGCGGCGCTCAGTAATCGCCTTACTGAGAAGATCTCTTGAGTCTCACTCTCGCGAGATCTCCTCAGTAAGGAGCTTACAGCGCGCCACGGAATGACTAAAGTGACAGGACAACAGAAATAGGTAAGCGCTTGTGGAGGGGGACGGCGGGCGGCTCACAGGGGGGGGCCCTCACGGGGGAATGGGGTTCTCATTATCCCAGGGGCCTCCATTCCTTTAATCCAGTCCTGCATAAATCATGCTGAAACATTTTTTACCATGTGGTTTAGACATCTTTACATTGCCTAACTATCTAACAAAAGCTTAACTCACAGATGTAGATATCTCCTGCATTAGGTTCAGTTTCGCATTAAACTGAGGCAATTTAACAAGTTCTAGAAGGCCTACCTTTTTGGAGCCGAGTCCCAATAACTAATGCCAGAGCCGTAACAAGAAATTTTTGTACCTTGGGCGAGAAAGAGCACTAGCGCCCCCCACCTCACACACCCATTTTTTGTTAGGTGTAGGTGCTCTTTCCCAGCTGTGACTAACGCTTTGGATTGCGCTATGGGAGGTCACACTGCACCTACTTACAGCACAATTATTACTATTATTATTATCGTTTATTTGTTAGGCGCCACAATGTATGTTATAAATAAAAACAAAAAGAGCATACCTGCCTACTCTCCCGGAATTCCCGGGAGGCTCCCGAATTTCGGGGAAGAGTAGGCAAAACTCCACGGCTGTGAATGGAGGGGGCAGGGCTTATTTGTGTCATTAAGCTCCACCCCCTCCATTCAATGCAGTGAATTTCGGCTTTTATATAGTGGGGGCTGGGCTATGGTGACGCAAAATGTCACCACGCCCTCTCCTCCTACCCCATGTCACATGACTTCTCCCCGGATCTCAATTTTATGTTGACAATTGCATACTTTCCAACTGTTCCGATTTCAGTGGAACAGTCCCGAATTTAGAGCTCATGTTTGTCTTGTGAGTGGGAATGTTGGAGAAGGGAGATAGCTAATTGGCAGCCTAGGGCTTTACTGTCACGCCCCCATAGAGATGTGGCCAGACCCCCTCTCAGGGACTTGGATGTTGGCAGGTATGTGATTATGACAGGTTTAAAAGTGTATTATGTGTCTGGCTGTATACATTGTAACCAATGGCTCTACAGCTTTTTTTTTCTTAAATGAGAAGTTCCAGCTCCAGGACATGTTGTACTTTGTTGTTTCGCACAGAAGAGCAGATGCACCGATAAAAGTAATTGACTAAAGGCCCACTTACCTTGCAGCTGTTATTCTGGCCTGTATGCTTCTCCTCTGTAGCTTCTTGGGAACAGTGCAAGGGAGTGCAGTCAATTCATGTGGGAAGCTTGTATTGCTATACAGAGTAAATATGCTATGTACAGGGGCGGGCTGGGCCGGGGGGCAGGGGGGCACATGCCACCCGGGCCGGACAGAAAATTACTATTTTGGGCCAGTGCATGAACCGGCCCAAGTCTCTATTATTTGGTGGCTGGCCCCCTCCTCCAGGACCAGCCACCTTTCACCATTTGCCCCTCCTCCCCTCCCTGTGTGGCTTGTCACATGGGACGCGCACCACGTGACAGGTGCCATCCCATGTGGGAACAGTGAAGTGTCGCAGATGCGCGGGTGGAATAAGGTAAGTGGGGGTGTTAATTTTGTGTGTGTAGTATATATTGTGTGTGTGTGGGCAGTATATATTTGTGTGTGTGGGCAGTATATATTTGTGTGTGTGGGCAGTATATATTTGTGTGTGTGGGCAGTATATATTGTGTGTGTGTGGGAAGTATATATTGTGTGTGTGTGTGTGTGAGCAGTATATATTGTGTGTGTGTGTGTGAAGTATATATTTTGTGTGTGTGTGGGCAGTATATATATTGTGTCTGTGTGTGCGTGTGTGTGGGCAGTATATATTGTGTGTGGGCAGTATATATTGTGTGTGTGTGAGCAGTATATATTGCGTGTGTGGGTGGGTGTGGGTGTGGGCAGTATATATATTGTGTGTGGGCAGTTTAATTTGTGTGTGTGTGGGCAGTATATAAACTATAGTATGTTTGGGGGGCCAGTATATAAATATAGTGTGTGTGGAGGGGCAGTATGTTAATATATGTGAGGGAAGGGGGGGGGGTCTTAATATAGTGTGGGAGGTAGGCTATTTAATGGTGGAGTGCAGGTGGGGGCTAATTATTTAATGAGTGCTATTTTTTTTGTGGGGTGATGGGGCAATTTAATTTATTGGTGGGGCTATTTAATTTAATATTGGGTCCTATTAATGTAAGGTGAGGTGGTTTGGGGCTATTAATTGAATATGGGACTGATTTTGGGGAGGAGGGCTATTTATTAATTGTAATTGTAAATATTTAATTTATTATTGGGGCTGTTTGGAGGGAGGGAGAAAGGATTATGTATTAAATGGGAATACTGTTAATTTGATGTTGGGGCTGGTTGGAGGGAAATAGATCTATTTAGCAAATGTGAATATTAGTATTTTAATGTTAGGGGTAGAGGGAGGCCTAATTCTAAAACTTGTGTGCTACTTATTTAACACTGGGGCTAGTTGGAGTTTTCTAAATCTCATGTACCCATTTTTTTTTCCAAACAGGGCCTCCAACATTCCAGGATCCAGACAACCAGCAAATGTGCTAAAGTAACCAGCAGCCACAAGTGGTGAAAGTAACAAGAACAGGTAGGAGAGAGCAGGATAGTCTGCAAACTGTCCTGAATCTGAAGGGACAGTCCCGAATTCGGGTGACTGTTTTGCTTTCATTACAGTTGGGAGATATGTCCCGCTTTACCGTGTACTGCTCGTGAAGGCAGAACTGTGTGCACCTAACAGTAGTTATTACACTCAGGATACACTCAGTCGAGATTTGCGCAGACCTAGCAAGTCTAACAGCCCCCTGGTTTTCACCAAGAACCACCGCAAGGTGGGATCGACTTGGCTGCAAGGGGACTGCAGGTCGCGGCCCTTGGTTTGGTCCCTAGATATGAGCGAAATGGAAGAAACTGACAATATAATAGAAGTAATTAGGTACCTTGAGGGGGTTGTAGTCTTCAATGAACGGCAGGAGACGACAGTCTGAGCAGAGCAAGAGGAGAGTATGGATACAAGCCGATTCGGTACACAGGTCAGATGGCAGCGTTACACAGGATATGACAGGAGAGTTCAAAGATGCAGATAACCCGGGAGGCAGCACAGGAACACAGGATAATAGCAACAGAGCTTCTGGAGACACAAGGACAGAATCAAGAGGACTAACCTGTTGATCTAACACAGGTAGGATGTCAGATCCTCCTTTTTATTTTGAATTCCCTGCCTCAGGGTCACATGAGAGATCGGACGGGGAGTCACTTGACCTCCCCGCCGCAAACCCGCAGGTGCCGGCGCTGGAGCGAGGACAGGTAAGCGGTGTTACAGTAGTGCACACAGTATTACTTGTGTATTTGTCTAAAATGATAGCCATGCTAAATCATTGGGGGTTATCCTCCCAAGAGCCTTAATCCTGCTCTGGGCCTGGGCATAAAAATATATATATGGATTAAGCAACACTAAAATAGCCTCTTTTATATAGATAAATATATATTGAACCAAAAGCCACTCTTTAAGGATGGGCCGCTACTTATGGGCCAGTGCTGTGTGCTTGCCCCCCAGGCTAAAGTCTGCCACCCCTCCCCTAACTATGTAATCACAAGTCTGATATTGTAAGGTTTCATACTATATTAAAAAGACCCCTGTCACATAAATTACATTTTAAAAAAAGTTTATTGATTATTTTGTTTATTTATTGCACCATAATATTGATAAGGCTAGTCTAAACTAGCATTATCAAATGGCCAGATGATTGATGAATTTTATTTTTGTAAAAAGCAATAGAGATCTAATTCAAAGATATTGGATTCTATTTATCATGGCGATATCTAAGAATGATTTCCACGCCACTTATTATGACGATAAAAAATCCCTTATCGCCAAAATGTATCAATACAGTATCTAATCTGCTTCCACAAGGATACTGGCTGAAAGTGGTAAGCCTTATCTTACCATTTCCCCAGGCCAGTCTTTGCAGATGTGTGCATGTGGGCGTCAGCTTGCCAGATTTGTAATTTTTTTTTTTTTACAAATGTAAGAATAGATCAAATTTATTTTAAAAATATAAGTAAAAACCTTTATACAATAAAAGTGCTTTACTCAAAGAATAAAGCATTTTTAAAAATTATTTTAATCTCTTATCACCACCATAATATGGCTATAACAGACACGTACAAGTAAACTTAAAGTTAAATTCACAGGGGAAGCCTTAACTTGCGAAAGCTGGTGAATCTTATCACCATAAGGGTTATCGCTGGCAATAAACTTTTTTAACGTATAAGGTGAAAAGAAAAAAAATGTCACTGGTGAAAACTCTAGTTTTCACTGGTAATAGGGCTATATAATGTATGCGAAAATGACTAAAATGAGAAGATTGTGCTTACCAGCCATACTCAACTTCGTCCACATCTCCTCCGATCGGCAGCCACCAGAACTCCATCGACGTCATCAGAAGTAGAGGTTGAAGGTAAGAGGAGAAAAAGGGATAGATGTGAGGGGCACAGGGGAGAAGTGGGAGTTGGGGCAAAAATGATAGGAGAAGGTGGGGAGATAGATAAATCAAAGGGTTAGCAAAGAAACACAAGTGGATACAGAGTTGCACAAAATTAAAGACAGACACTAAGTGGGAGTAAGAGATGCACAGACACACACTGATAAGATAGAGATGCACAGACACACATACAAATTTGCAAACAGGAAGGAAAACACAAAAGAGAAGAGATGGGGACACACACACATGGGGTTTAGACAGAGACAGACACACTGAAGACAGAGGTGCACAGCCACACAAAAGGGGAAGGGGGGGGAGGGGGACAGGGGCACATATGCAAAATTACAGACAGAGAGAAAAACACAAAGTGGGGGAAGAGACAAGGGTTGATAGATAGAGACAGACAGACAAACACATGGTGAGGGGTGGAAGTCTGCAGACAGATAAAAACTAGGGGAAGCAGCCATGCATGTCGTAGAGGAGGAGCAAAGAGGTCAGGGGGTGCTCCTGTTCAGTGGGCACATAAAGAGGCCGTGTCTCCCTGTGTGAGATGAGAGTGGTCGCTTGCTGCCTTCATACAGGAATAGGAAGCATGCGTCCAGTTGCCTTCATACAGGAATAGGAAGCATGCGTCCAGTTGTACAAATATATGGGGGCGATCCCGATCCATATTGCACATTGTTTTATAGTGTAAATAGCAGACTGCCATGGCACCCTTCGGCTTTGCACCCTGAGCAGTCACACCGACCGCACCGCCTCCTATCGGATGAGCAGTTCTGGGATGATTTTTTAATAAATGGCCACGACATAAAGGGTGGGGTACAGCATATCGATGCTGAGTACCCTGACAAGACTTACCCCGACATCTTTACTCCAAACACCTCCTTCCCGACAAGTATCCATTACGACTGTTCTGCAAAGCGACTTAAACCAATCCCGATTAGGGAAGAAGCCGACACCACTTCATGATGTCACTGACAAAGGTGACGGTATTATCGCTGCTGTTAAGGGGTAATGTAAGTATGCGTCCATGTACAATGTAGTTTACAAAGCCTTGTACATTCTACATGGGTGCATACATGGGTGCATACTTACATTATCCCCATCGTTATGCTGACTACCACCAGAAATAACATCCCTTATCATTGCGATAAATAGGCCCCCTTATCCTCTTTATCTCAAACACATAACTAACAGTGGGGTCTATTTACAAAAATGCAATGAGCCACACAAACGAAGAAGAAAACAGCAGTTTATTTACAAAGGTTTAAAGCAGGATAAATCATAGAATTAACATGGGGACTGCAAAGCTATGCAATTTACAAATCTCAACATGGTCTCAGGATGGGAAAAGGCACCTGAACGTACATTTACCTTTATCCAGCTGGAGCCTTTTCACATTCATGAACTGCATGTGCCCGAATATTTTACTTCAAATGCTAACTGCTAACTTGCTGCCTAATATATCCCAGCCCTTAACAGGTGTTATTGTAACAAGATAATCAATGTTATTCACTTCACTTGTTTAACGAACCACAAGTGTTACTCTAGATTGGAGATGGCCGACCAGGGTTGTGGAGTCTAACAGGTTCCACAGGTGGGATGGGCTTAGCTGCCGAATACTAGCAGGTCATCTAGCCTGCCACTAGATGTAACACTGCGGTAGCGAAGGGTTGAGGAGATACCTAGCGACTAGGCAAACAAGTCAGGCACTGATACACAGACAGTCAGCATGCTACAATTCAGGAGACAGCAGCAAAGTCAAGCAAGCCGGAAACTGTGGTCAGCATAGTACAAAATCAGGAGGAGATAGGAGAGTTAACCAATGCGGGGGACTGGTAAACAGGCCATCAGCATAGTACAAAACCAGTAGGCAGATAGAGGGGGAGATCACAGGGGAGAAAGGATCCAGGCAGAATACACAGGAAACGAGTCAGACAAGCGAAGGAACTTGTTGCTCTGACAATGCTGAAGTGTCAGAGCGAGTTTAAGTACTGAAGGTTATTTGAATTCCCCGCCTCCAGATGTGGTCACGTGACGCCAATACACGGAAGCATCAGCCGCCTGCACTCACAGTGGAGCGGACAACGCTGGAGCGTGGAGATAGTAAGAGCATGACAGTACCCCCCTCCAATAAGGGGGGACCCCGAACACCCTAGAAGGGGCTGTCAGAAAACCTTTTGTGGAATTGCTTGAGAAGCCGTTCCTCAGGGCTGTAACCTTTCCAATCTTCCAAAAACTGTAAGAAACCTCTGGAGATGCGTGAATCTAAGATTTGTCTGACCTCGTATTCCTGCTGATTTTGGAGCCACACTAGTGATGAAGGTTATAGTGGTAAATTAGTTGGTAATCACCGACTTCAAAAAGGAAAGATGAAATAAATTAGTTATTCATAAAGAGGACGGTAGTTCCAACCTAAAAGCTACTTGGTTGATGATCTCTTTTTTTTTAAATGGGCCAAAAAATCGAGTTGCTAATTTCTTACTCAGTACTCACAACTGAAGGTTATGGGGTGGGCAACCAGACTCGGTTCTGGGATTCAATTTAGGAACGGATCATCTCTTTTTATCCGAAACTTCTTTATAATGGGAAGATGTTTTACTAAGAATTTCCTTTACTAGGGAACAAATGGCGGAAAAGTCTCTGAGGATAGAATCCACTGCAGGAAGCTCAGAAGATGAAACCTAAGGTAAAATAGGTAGTCTAGGGTGGCAATAATAAAGGACAAATCGGGGAGAATTGGAAATAGGCTCATGGAAGTGGTTATTGTGGGTGTCACGTTACCGTTGAGCATATACTTCTCATCTCCATATCCCTAGAGGGTCTGCCCAGGGCCGTCTTTCCGACTGGGCACAATGGAGCAGAACAGTGGCCTAGTGGTTAGCACTTCTGCCTCACAGCACTGGGGTCATGAGTTTGATTCCCGACCATGGCCTTATCTGTGTGGAGTTTGTATGTACTCCCTGTGTTTGCGTGGGTTTCCTCCGGGTGCTCCGGTTTCCTCCCACACTCCAAAAATATACTGATAGGTTAATTGGCTGCTATTAAAAAAAAAATTGATCCGTCTGTCTGTCTCCCTCTCTGTCTGTCTCCCTCTCTGTCTGTCTCCCTCTCTGTCTGTCTGTGTGTGAGTGTGTGTCTGTATTAGGGAATTTAGACTGTAAGCGCCAATGGGGCAGGGACAGATGTGAATGAGTTCTCTGTACAGCGCTGCGGAATTAGTGGCGACATATAAATAAATGATGATGATGATGATGGGCAGGTGCCCGGGGGCCCAGGGGGAAAGGGGGCCCTGGCAGGTCTGCTGTAAAAAAAATTCCTGTAAAAAAAAGAAAAAGAAACTTACCTTTTGCGGTCACCTGACCGTTCAGATCAGGTGGTCAGGTGACGATCCGGCTCTCTCCATGGTCCCCTCTTCCGTGTTGTGCTCGCAGTGAATGCCGGGTGTGATGTCACGTCTAACATTCACTGCGAGCACAGCACGGAGTAACGGAGAACAGAGAGACACAGCGAGGGAAAAAGAAGAGAAGGGGGTCTGACTTAAGGTAAGTTATATATATATATATATATATATATATATATATATATATATGTGTGTGTATGTAAAAAAAAAAGAGATATATTGTAGATATGGAGAATGGGGGTCCGCGCTCCATTAAATGGGTGTAAAGAGAAGGCTGTCCGGGAGGACAGAAGTTAACCCGTGCATGATACTCATGCATACTAGTCAAATCAAGCTACTTAAGGTCTTAAAAAGGTTCTTGTCATGCATTTGGGCCTAGCCCAGGCCTCCTCAGGGGAAGAGCGTTACTTCCCGACGCAAGCGCCCTTTTTAATGTGTGTTCATGAGGTAAAATTACCTCATGAAAATGAGTTTGAGCCCTCAACTCGTAAATTTAGCCTTTACTACCCCTCCCACGGGGGGAAGGGGGGATGATGGAAGTTAACTGACTTCACTATTCTAATTTTTTTGTCAAATAATGTCAGTATACCAAATTTCAGGTCAATTGGATAAGTCCTTTCTGAGAAAATAGTTTTTTCCACACACACACACACACACACACACTAACACACACCGCTAGGCTTTTACTTTTATATATTAGATAATGCTAAGAATTTAGTAGGTCAGTGTATAACTCTGCCCAGCAGGTGGCGCTGCAGCTTGGTTTTTTTTCCCACACACAGACTAACACACGCCGCTAAGCTTTTATATTATAGATATATATATATATATATATATATATATATATATATATATATACACATATGTATGGGCCCTGGTCAGGGCCTGATTAAGGGTTCTGGCCGCTCTAGGCTAATACGGCCGCAGCGCCCCCCCCTCCTCCGAATATATAGGTGTATAGGAACACTCCTGAATATGAATGTTCAGGTGTATTCTCCAGCATTCAAATTTAGACAGATTGTGCCATTGTCTCTTACCTGTCCTTGCTCTTCTCTCTTGCAACTTTGTTATCCTCTCGTTGGCTTCTGGAAAGTTGGCGTCCTTTTTTGAAAATGCAAAAATGTATTATAATGCAAACCCTGAATGATTAGGCCCTTTAGTTAAAACAAAGCACTCCATTATGGCCAGCTAAAAGTACCCCATTGGACAGGCATATATAAGCAATATCTGAATATTTGTTGTCAATCAAATACAAACCTCTACCAGCCCCATCTCACTAATATTTAGTATTCTAGTGATTGCTGAGACCACCCATGTGACCACCACACAATCATGAGATTCTGCCCCCCAAAGCTGCTCTATTTTTTAAAAAGCCCCTGCAGCCATTTTCCTTAACCACAACCCCCCCGCACAGCCATTTTCCTTAACCCCTGCTGCAGCCATTTTCTTTACCTCCCACCCTGCATCCATCCCCCTTGCAGCTATTTTCCTTACCTCCACTCTGCTAGCTAGCTATCCCCCCCGTCACATCAAAACTCCCCCAGTCACATATATCAGCCCCCCTCCTCTGCCCTCCTTCATACATATCAACCTCTCTACCTCCCTATAGATTTTCATGGCAGCCCTCCCTCCCACCCTATAGATTTGTATGACAGTCCCCCTCTCCCTCCCTATACATATGCATGATAGTCCCCCCTCTCCCTCCCTATAGATATGCAGGATAGTCCCCCCCCTCCCTATAGATATGCAGGGTAGTTCCCCCCCTCCCTATAGATATGCAGGGTAGTTCCCCCCCCCTTCCTATAGATATGCAGGGCAGTTCCCCCTCCCTATAGATATGCAGGGCAGTTCTCCCCCTCCCTATAGATATGCAGGGCAGTTCCCCCCCCTCCCTATAGATATGCAGGGCAGTTCCCCTCCTCCCTATAGATATGCAGGGCAGTTCCCCCCTTCACTTACCTGTAGTTGTGCCAGCGTCGCTCCTCTCCTCAGATCAGCAGATAGGAAGTGAAGACGTCCTGCTTCCTGTCTGCTGCACAGCAACAGGCAGCCTGGCGATTGGCTGTGTGTTGCTAACCACTGACCACCAATGCTTTTGATCGTCGAGCCCTCCACCCCCCGCGGCGACCCCCACCTCCCCCACCCCGAAAAAAAAAATGAATGAAAAAAAAAAAAAAAAAAAAAATTTAAAAAAAAAACAAACTTTTTTTTTTTAAAAAAAAATACCCACAGTGCAGTGCCCCCCGGGACCCAGCGCCCCAGGCTGCAGCCTGGTCAGCCTAGTGGTTGATCAGGCCCTGGCCCTGGTGCTCTGCTTTGCCCGGGGGCCCATTATGTTGCTAAGATGGCCCTGGGTCTGCGCTAGCAGACATTATGACTGTGAATTCAGTATGTGTGTTTTCATTTCCATAGCATGTCTGTGCTCACCCCTGTACTGTGTTTGAATATTAGCTTTAAGATTGGTAATATATGAGATTATGTCATATTATCTATTACACTGAAGGTGATGTATTTGTGTTAGTCTGAGGGCTTTCTATTGCTTACCTATGGCAATAGAGTAAGTCTATGTGTATTCTAGGTCTGCAGAAACAATACATCAATCATTTTATTATCAGGTAGACCAGACTATTGTTTAACAGAAGCTATCTTTGTTTACCTAAACAACAGGAGATATATCTAGAGGTACTGTCCCCTCCCCTGTTAAAATCTAGTCAGGCAAGTGTTAAAACACAATGGAGTCAATAGTCACCATTACATTATGCTGTGACCATTTATATAGATTGTATATATTTTCCTGCTATTTACATTGCTAGTTTACCACACGTTACAAGCTAAAAATTAGGAACTGTGTAATATTGTGCCTTTAGCTACATCTGTAGGCAAATGAGATAATGTTTAGTAATGCATTCACAAGCTAGACATGGTGGCATTCTGTGTCTGATTTAAGCACCTTAATTAGGAAATGTGTATTGTATTCCTATGCCTTAATATCCTAAGGCACAGCAGACAGTCAATACACACCTACAGCCTGAGGCTATTCTGTGCTTATAAGAAAGAGCAGTGGAGTGTCAAGGGGGTTGATGGAGGAAAGATCAGGCTGTTGTAGGAGGTATGGTTCCTGCCAGCTGACGGAGGACGGAGATCGGAAGGACTGCGAAGATCCTTGTTTCTCTTCTTTTGGTGAAGTTACCCCAGGTCTTGTGAATCTGTGTGCTCGCCAAAAGCGAGGTGACAGTTAAGCCGGATTGCTGCCTGCTGGCAGTCACTGGGGCTTTGCATTCCCAGGAAAGCCTAAGCCTATAGTCGGATTACCCAAGGTGGGCATAATAGGACCGGTATTGTATTGTATGTTCTACTCTTGTGTCCATTATGCATACCTGTAATTCTTACTCCTGTACATATGTTGGTTTTGTGCCTGTTGTTGATGTTCCATTAATAAAAGCTACCATTGGTTAAGTTGGATATCTTCCTGGGTGCAAGTATTTACCCACGTACAGGGGAAAACGGTAGGCTGTTCAGCCTTGGTAGACACCGTTCCCTGACAGTGGGCAAATTGCCCAGGGGAGCAACTCAACTCAGTTATTTTGATTGGCAGAGACATACATAGAGAGATATTTCTGAAGTTCTTGATTGGACTTTCAGTGAATCCGTTGGACTGAGGATGATAGGCTGATGAAAAACTGAGTTGGATACCGATGTTCTTACAAAATGCCCTCCAGAATTTAAGCACAAATTGGGAACCTTGACTGGATGCGATCTCCTGCAGACATCCATGTAACTGAAATACTTCCTGAATGAAGAGCTTATCTAAGGCTGAAGCCGAAGGAAGGCCTTTGAGACGTACGAAATGAGCAGATCGGGATAAGCAATCAGCGATGACCCTGATGACTGTGCAATATCCGTAAGGAAGTCCATCTATAAGTGACACCAAGGATAATCAGGAGTAGGTAATTATTATTATTATTATTATTAATTTTTATTTATAGGGCGCCACAAAGTATCCGTAGCGCCGTACAAGGACAAACAATGGCACAGTACAAGGTGAAACAGCACAGTACAAGAAACAGTAAGCACTAAAACTCTGGGGGCTCAGGCACAGCATGAAAGAGAGGGAGGGAGGGGAAAAGTGAGTACAGGCAGGTAACTATGGCCCAAGAGGGTGGGCACGGATGACAGGTTGAGAGTCACTGAGGGGAGCGGAGAGGAGACAGAGGGCAGAGTGACTGAGAGGAGGTGAGCTGAGTAGCTGGAGAGCGCAGTTAAAAGTGATGGAAACAGAAGGTAGGAGAGCCCTGCTCAAAGGAGCGAACAATCTAAAGGGAGGGGAAGACAGACAGACACATGGATGAGACGGAGAGACGTGAGGAAGGGGATAAGGGAAGAAGGGATGAGAAAGAGAGGTAGCCGACCGGTGGGAGTTTAGGCATGAGACTGGAAGGCTTTAAGGAAAAGGTGGGTTTTTAATGATCGTTTGAAAGAGGACAGATTAGGGGAAGTTCTGATGGAGCGGGGGAGCTTGTTCCAATGGAGGGGAGCGGCGCGGGAGAAGTCTTGGATACGTGCGTGAGAGGAGGTAATCAGAGGGGAAGAGAGGCGACGATCGTTGGACGATCGCAGTGAGCGGGAGGGAGTGTGAATAGAGATAAGGTTAGAGATGTAGGGAGCAGTGGAGTTGGCGAGGGCCTTGTAAGTCAGAGTGAGGAGCTTGAAAAGGATTCTGTAGGGGAAGGGGAGCCAGTGAAGGGCTTGGTAGAGTGGGGATACAGAGGTGGAACGGTGAGAGAGGAAAATAAGCCTAGCAGCGGCGTTAAGTACAGATCTAAGGGGAGCGAGATGAGAGAGGGGGAGGCCGATAAGGAGAAGGTTGCAGTAGTCCAAGCGGGAGATAATCAGAGAGTGGACGAGAGATTTGGTGGCATCCTGGGAGAGGAAGGGCCGAATGCGGGCAATGTTGCGAAGCTGGAAACGGCAGGATTTGGCGAGAGAGTGAATGTGAGGGGCAAAGGAGAGAGAGGAGTCGAGGATGACACTTAGGCAGCGGAGTTGGGGAACAGGGGAGATAGATGAGTTGTCAACAGTGATGGAGAGGTCAGAGGGGAAGGAGGTACGAGAGGGAGGAAAGACAATGAGTTCAGTTTTAGCAAGATTGAGTTTAAGAAATCTAGAGGACATAGAGGAGGAGATGGCAGAGAGGCATGCGGATACCCTGGAAAGAAGGGAGGGAGAGAGATCAGGAGAGGAAAGGTAGAGTTGAGTGTCATCAGCATAAAGGTGGTACTTGAGGCCGAATGAGTGCACCCAGAGAAGAGGTGTAAAATGAGAATAGTAAGGGTCCAAGGACAGAGCCCTGAGGGACCCCGACTGGAAGGGAGGAAGAAGGGGAGAGAGAATCAGAGGTGGAAACAGAGAAGGAACGGTCGGCAAGGTAAGAACCAGGAGAGGACGGTACTGGAGAGGCCAATGGACTGAAGGGTGTGAAGCAGGAGGGGGTGGTCAACAGTGTCAAAGGCCGCTGAGAGGTCGAGGAATATCAGGAGGGAGTAGTGGCCCATGGCTTTAGCCGAGAGGAGATCGTTCGTAACTTGAGCCAGGGCAGTTTCAGTGGAATGGAGGGGGCGGAAGCCTGATTGGAGAGGGTCAAGGAGGGAGTGTTCAGAGAGGTAGGTGGAGAGACGGTTGCAGACAAGTTGCGGAAAGGTAATGGCACAAGAGGACCATAGGATTTTGATGAGGTGTCTTAAGCTAGAGCATGCAGAGACTGTCACACGCCGGTCCCATAGTTAGGTGCCGGCGCTGTGACTTTTCCTTTAAGAACCATGATTCTGCTTGCTTCTGCCTCAGAGACATTACTTTCACAGATGTTCCTGGCTACTGTGATCTGGACCTCCTCCTGAACCTCATTGGTCCTGGAGCACTATATTAACCTCCCAAGGTTATGGGCTCATTGCCTGTTCTTCGTGTTACTCTGGTTGCATTTGGATCTGGCTCTCCTTCCGTGTGTCCGTTACCTGCTCGCTGGACTTAACTCCTTACTGCTGTTCACCTGCAAGATGCAAACTCCTCACTGCTGTTCACTTGCAAGCTGCAAACTCCTCACTGCTGTTCACCTGCAAGCTGGAACTCCTCACCGCTATTCATCTGCACGCTGAACGAGTATCGTGAGTTGTTGCTAAACCTGTCCCTTATCTATTGGTTCACCTTTAAGTCTGGCTGGCTAAGATCGCTGCATCTCGCTGTAAGAACTACTATCAAGTTACTTGTCGCCTATAGTTCCACGTCTGACCTGGGTTATCCTTACTCTGCTGTTACCTGTTTACTGGACTGTTATTGTGAACTACTTGTTGTGCCGGTGGCTAGTACTTGGGCTCAAGTTACGTGTCTCTGTTCATTTGCTGCATACTACAGCGAACTTACCATTGCAGTTACAATGAATCCTGCTACCTGTAGTTCCACGGATGGTTCAGATACTACTCACGTCTCTGCTACTTCTAGGCAACATTCTACTGCACCTGTCAGTGTTCATCCAAGTCCTTGGGTGATGTTTAACGCTTGCTGTTCTACTTAATAAGAATCACAGTGTTTCCAGTACCACCTGCTATGTTGAGTCATCTCCACTCTCGGATCAGCTAAGTTCTGTATACTACTCTGTTTGGACTGTAAGCTGTACCAGTGATTCACATTCATCTGCTGTGTGATTCTCTATTGGATCATAGTGTTCTTCTTTATCATCACTGCGTTGAACTGTATATCATCTCATCTCATGCTGTTGTAAAGGGTTACCGACTATGAAGTAGCATATGTGATTAATGTCTGCATTACAACGAATTGCCATGTATTCATCTTTGCCAATATATATATATCTAATTCCTTCCATTCCTGTCGTACCAACATTCAATATAATACGTTGCAGCTGTCGAAGTCGTATAATTGGATGAACAAAAGTATATTGGTTAATATTGTTTTGCCGTGCGATTGCGATCCGTACGCCACGTAACAAAGATCCGTACGCCACGTAACAAAGATCCGTACGCCACGTAACACGTGGCATGGTGTGATCGCACGGTAAAATACGCACTCACACACTCGCATTACAACATTTAGTTATTTATATAATTCATATTCATATTGGTTCCGTTACACTGTAATTTATGAGCAGATAGTATTTAGTTTATTATTAGTCTATATATATATATATATATATATATATATATATATATATATATATATATAATGATTATATGTACACTTCAGTGATATTCAAAGTTCAGGTTATAGGAAAGGTATCATGCCTACTATCATATTAAAACCCTAATCATCAGCAGTTGTCCGGTTCCATCGCTGAAGAGATCGCATATTGCATACTCTAGTTATTGATGTTAGGGAATAAACCTTTGTATGATGCTGGCTATGAAATGCTAATTGTAACTGGAGCATTGGCGGGAAGAAAGGAGCTCATCCCCTGGAGAGACGACCCCCACCTTTGGATTCCTTAGATTGAATCAGCCTATGACCTGTTTAGCCTGAACCCATCTGATGTCTGGACCTATAGAAGCAAGCCACGTCATTTGCATTAATCTCTGTAACACTGACTGTGTATATATGATCATAGCTGTGCACCCAGCTCTCAGTCTTCACTGATCACAGTATTCTAACAGATATACTGTCCACTGGGTCCCGTGGGTGCGCAGTGAGCGCATGCGATAAGAGCGCGGTATGTATGTATCTTTTGGTATTGGCTGTACTGTACTGTATCATAATATAATAATGTATTGAATTGTTGACTATTTACATCTGCTAAAATAAATCACTTTGTGCGTTAGAAACACAATACAATCGCTTGTGCAATGCTTATTTGAAAACGATAGAATTACTTTAATAATTTGGGGGCTCGAAGGTGAGTTACGTTATCGGCAGGTATGCAACGCTTACGGTATTCGGTTCCTCAACAAAGGGTGGATTGATGGACGCCTCACATACGGGAAAGAACGCAATGTGTTTAAGACCTGTGGTTCACTATGTGTTTTGCGAAACCGAATGTCCGTTGTTGCATAGACTGAAGGAACGCTAATTTGAATCTAGGGACAAGAAAGAAAAAGGTTTCTTTTTATTGTTGTTTTACGTTTTAAAAGGTATTGCATTGCATAGGATATGCGTATTTCCTGCTCAGCATATGCTAACTTACGGTATTGTTGCCACGTGGTTAAACAATTGTGTATAATGTCTATTATATATGCATACTGTAAGCACTTGGTAAAGTCTCTGAAAAGATAGTGCCATTGTTTGGGAAAGTTATTTTCTGTGCAGAAAACTAAGGTGTATGTGTTTGGTGATTGGATGATTTTGAAGTGAAAGTTGATTTACTGTCAAAAAGGCAGGGATATCGGTTGCCGTTTGACGAGGCGGGCTGGACAACCGAGGTAGTATACAAAGCAGGTATACTGGCAGCAAAAGCCCTGTTTGAAAAGAGAACAGTTAAAAAGCTTTTGGAAACTTTCTCCCCAAGAGTAATTGCAAAGTTTAGCGATAGTTAGTATTGCTAAGCGGTGCGATCGGACCGCATGGTTTATTGTGCAACCGTGCTTGTGACTTGGGTTGAACGGCTGGAGGAATTACACTGGTACAAACGGGTAAACTCCGGGACTACCAGTTCACTAATACTCAACAGATTTTGTGGAGAGCCAGAATATTGAGGAGCTGATATTTCTGTTGTCCATAGTGATATTTCTGTGTTAGGAGGTGTGTGGGCGTAGCTTGTGAAACCGTACACGGATAAAAATCTCTAGTAGGTTCTGTTTGAAAGGAGAACAGGTAAAAAGTCTTTTTGCGTAGCGTTGAGAAATAGTTTGTTTTCACAATGGGTGCTAAGCAAATGCTAGAGATGGTTGATGTTGTGCTGCTTAAG
Source organism: Mixophyes fleayi (assembly GCF_038048845.1). Classification (NCBI taxonomy): domain Eukaryota; kingdom Metazoa; phylum Chordata; class Amphibia; order Anura; family Limnodynastidae; genus Mixophyes; species Mixophyes fleayi. The sequence continues at coordinate 89,595,403 of NC_134408.1, read as the reverse complement.
GAAGGACCAATTGATTTGGCAAGGTTCCGTATGTTTAATAAATATGGTGCGTATGCAACGGCGTACTGCGACAAATGGGTCAAGATGACTCGGGAGTGTGTGAGACCTTTCCCAAACATAGGTAGTTTCGAGGCAGAGGTGTTAAATAATGTTAGAGATAAAGTGCGGTTGATCAAATCAACGAAAACATGAACTAGACATGATGATTGTTTAAAATGGTGGCAAATGGAAGGTATCACGTGGCAGAGCAGCGAATGCACAGCGGAAATAAGTGTGGCGAAAAGTGCGCGCACAGCGGAAATCAGCGTAGCGGAAGTGTGCGTTGCAAAGCGTGGAGAACTGAGCGCAAGCGCGCCCCTGACAAATTCGGTTGGGGCGGAAAGTACAGCCAATACCAAAAATGTGAAAACTGTAACTAGTAACTTGTATGTTGTTTTAAGTAATGTTAAGAGTAATGTTTCAGAAGAAAGAAATATACCCACCGTCATTTCGGCCATTGCTCATGCTGGTAATGTGAAAGGGGCAGCGGCTGAAATCGGTGAGAGTAATGTAAAGGTTATCACAGGGTGAGACATCCATTGTACTTCAGCAGCAATTTCAACAACTAGTTCAGAACATAGTGATTTGGTAGACTTACATCCTGTCTGCACAACAGCAGTTCCCAATGGGAAGGCGGACAGAGATGATGAAGTTGCTTTAAAACATGTAGCAAAGCATAATCCATGCACTAGGTCTGAAACATTTTCAATTTTGTCTGATTTCCCTGATCCTAGGAAGGATTTGACCAAATGTCATAAGTTTATTAGATATTATGGTAATGTGTACGAGCCAACTAATAACGATTGGCGAGTATTATTGAAGACCTGTCTTCCTCTCAATACTGATATACAAAAGTTCATTAAGGATTGTATGTTGGAGGAGGATGAATCCTTAACCGAGGATGATAATCAGGACAATATTAGACATATAATCACACGGTTGGCCATATATTTTCCAGTGATAGTGGACTGGAGTAAAATTTTTACTATCAAGCAAAAAGATAGTGAAAATGCAACAGACTATTTTTGCAGGGCTCTGATAGCGATGGCCAAATATACTGGGGTATCAGACATAAAGGATAGTGTACACTACAGAGAGGTTGCTGTTAAAGTTCTAATGGATGGCCTCAGGGAAAACTTGAAAAGAAGGGTGCAAACTTCATTACCATACTGGAGAGGAAGTACTGTAAGTGTTCTCAGGGAGTCCGCTATAGGACATGAAAAAAATATATGTAAAGAGGAAAAAGCACTAAGTGATATGGTAATGATGGCAAGTATCCCAGCAGTAGAGGGATTGCGCACACGACCACAGTGTAATAACACCTGGGTTAAGGAAAAGAAACAACATGAGTTGAGGAAGTGTTTTCAATGCAATAAAATAGGACACCTAGCAAAAGATTGTGCAGACATGACAAGGACAAGAAGAGACACATGAGTAGGAACTGTGTAGAGAGAAAAAGGGATACCTGGGTTGGAAATCATATAGACACCCACAAAGGAGGCGTACACAAGTCTCAGAGGTTCCTCAACAATTGATTGCACACCCCATAGCAACTAATACTTTGGGGGAGAACTATAGCCGATTCTAATCTGTGGTAAGTATTGGTGAGCAGGTTTAGAAAGAAAAAAAACTGATTTAAAAAGGTAATCTTTATTGATTTTGTTTGTTTGTTTTATGTTGTCAAATGCTTGTTTTCCTAATCGCTGGCCGATGGTAAAGAATGGAAATGTTTGTTTTGTTTGCTGTTTTGAGATAACTATCTTGTTTCCCTCTTACAGATAAAGGGTACACGAAAGAAATATAGACTTAGTGTTTACAAGGGTGGGATAGAGAAATAGAAAAAAATCACTCTTGAAAGACAAATTAACAATAGATAATTGGAACACTCTTTGTTTTAAGCTGCAGTGTCTCATGATAATTTGTTTGGCTGAGAATCATTATCCAACAATGAAGTATGTACATGCTTTGCTCATTGTTTTTTGTATCTCAGATGAGTCATCAACAGTTAACTTTTACATTTCTCTATCATAAGTTAGGAAAGTCCGTTGAAAAGGTGTAGTTGTTACAACTCTGTCTGTTGTTTGTACCTAGCAGCAGTGCCTCATACCACCAGAGGTGCTGCTGTTCTGCTCATGAACTCTGCAACATGCCTGAAGGAGTTAACCTCCTTGTCTGATGCTAATTAGAACTGCACCTGTTGCACTGCTTTAAGTACCTGCCTCTAGCTGTGCTCTGAGCAGTTCATCCATTTGTTCCTGGCTCCTGCTAACATGCTCCTGTGCTAATTGATATATACCTGCTGAACTGAACTTCTGTGTATGACCCCTGCCTGTGCCTTGGACCTTGCCTGCTTGCCTGAGACCCCGAATCATTTGCTTGTACCTTGGACCACACTATTTTGCCTGTTGCCCTGACCTTTTGGACAGACTTCTGGACCTCGCTAATCTGCTTGATCTCTGCCTGACTATTTGGATTTGTTTGTCTGATCACTGCTTTATCCCTGGACTCTGTCTGCTTTCCTGGACAGCCTTGTGTCTTCTGGACTGGGGTAAAACTTATTATACTTGTTCCTGCCATTTTACTATACAGTCTCTTTTGGAACCTGTTATACATGGATTTGAGTTATCTTTGTTAATATATTTACCTGAATAAAGACACTTTGCCTTACACTACCGTTGCTCTTCGTGAATGCACTGGGATTCATAACAGTAGTCAATGTGATACCGAGTTCTTAATGAACAAATGACGGACGACACTGGATTGCACGGTTAAGACCCCCTAGTCAAGTATGGGGAGAGGTCATAGTGAGCAAATAGCTAAGGGGATTAGTGGAATGAATACAGCCATTTTCCCATAGAGTCCAATCCAGCTGTCATTTGTGTTGTAAAATCTCCCTTTCTACATGTATGTTTGTATTCAAATCTTTGTATTCCCTGTTATGTGCGTATTGTCGCTAACCAATAACGATTGTCGAACCTCGATTTGTGTTTCCAAAGCACAAAGATTTATTCGCAAATAAGTAGAATAATATGCTCAAGCGAAGTAATAGTAAATACAGCCGTTACTTATCGCAGGCGCTCTGGATCCAGTGCAGTCATTCAATCCTGAAGTCTGGGGACAAGAAGTCTGCCCTCTGGATCACAAGCTGCTGCTTATATACACAATCACATACAGTAATACAATGAAGATGGAATAGCTTGCATCTATTGGTCCAGGTCTCAGGAAGGTCCAAGGGGTCTTCATCATTGGCCAGTTCATACAAAGGAATCCAAAGGAGGGGGTCATCTCAGCAGGGGGTATGCTCTGCTCTTCCCGCCAAGATTCCTTAGTCTTAAGTAGTTCATAATTCCCTATCATTCATAACTTGCGTATGCACTCTGCGTTTCCCTCGCAGAGTGAACCAAACAGTAGGATATGTGACAAGGTTCATTATGATACCCCTCATGATGTTATTCCTTCAACCCATTACGTGTATTTCACTAATATACATGTAACTCTGATATAACATATAAATACAACTATATTTCGACATAACTGACTATGTGTTGCAACTACCATTAATGTGTACTATTTTATAAGTATGCGTGTTTGTGCGAATGTGTGGTAAAAGACCGATTACTGTTGCTGCCACATGTAGTGGATGCGCACGCCCTTTCACGCCGTAGCGTGCCTTTGTACGCCGTAGCGTACCGTACGCATCTTTTCAGACAAAGACAACCAAGTTTGCTAGACTTTAATTGAAATGACTTTATCTAATTTACTGACTTCGACAGTTCCACCCTTTGATAGTGTAATAAACTATCACCCAATCACCGTTTCAAGTTCAGGATTATACAATACTTCTCCACAGACCATGATCTCGGTATCTGGTACCACCCTTTCAGTCTCTTTCTCAGTGTTACTCCTATGAGACCATTTTCCACACTTCAGCACAGTAGGAACACATTTGACAACTAAACCAATTGCTAAGATGACACCCAGTATCAGGAGAAGGAGCTTACCTACACTCGCAATCATTTCCTGTACCCACTCCCCCAGACCGGAGAACCATTTTGCTGGGTTCAACCATGAGAACCAACCCGCCACCTTTTCCCCGACCTCATATAATGAAGAATTATGGCTCTTTCGAAATTCCCATTTCAACTGCAAAATTTCATCCATCTTCTGGTCTATAACCTCTTTAGGGTCATCCGTATTATTAGTAATGTACGTGCAACATTTGACACCGAACTGGGTGGCCAGTGTCACACAGTACCCACCAGTAATAGAGTTGAGATAATTTAGTACCAGTCTATGTTGCACCAACTCTTTCTTGTACACTTGTAGCTCCCTTCCAGTATACCTAAAAGTGTCATCATACATCTCGGTGATATTATCTATTAATTTGGCTAGGTCTTGGATATATTTAAAGTTTAATGTTCCCCGAGCGGTCCTGGTGAGATCTAGAGCAACCATAACTTGGAAACCAGCAGTTTCACTAATCAATTTTGTAGCTATGGGTTCCTCACCAGGAATCTTATTTCTCTTGCCACGGTGTTCATACTGTGTGTGTATGTATGGTGGTGATGTAGTCTTGTGAATATCAACCATTTCTTCATGAGTAATAGTCATGATTTCAGGAACCAGTTTAGCTAGGAAACACAAGCCCTTGGAACTCGGAGTCACCCAGGAATAAGCTTTTCTCCCACAAACAAAATACACATCCTCAGGGAGAACATAGAACAGTATGCCCATGAATTATATCACACAGAGTTTTGATAAAACTACCCATGCCTAGTGTCTTCATCTGCTCTAGACACGTGTCGGCATTAAAGACATTTTCACATTTATCTGTAGAGACTTTTCCAATGGATACCTTCTTATGTTTGGTTATACGCCCTAACTTGTGACTTCCATCAACATTCCTGCCTAGTAGTGACCTTGTGAGTCTTCCTCTAAAATGAGTGTGGCGAGCCATTGTCTGATCTGATAGATCAGCCTCCCAATTCTCCAGGCGCTTTGCATGAGATATGTTTAGGCACATCAAAGATCTGCCTATGGAGTATTGTCAAAGCGTCAGACTAGGGGACCTAGTGTTATTGAACCTCCCTTCTATGGGCCTCCCACCCCTCAATTCGAGTACTTCGGATATGTTTAGAGGGAATGGCACTAGTCCTATGTTATGCTGCCCTTGAGGCACGTGAGAACACACCCAACACTCGGTTTGGTTTAGCACCTTACCCACCAGGGAGTGATAATCCTCCAAAGGATGCCTGCCTATATTCAGAGTACTGGGGGACTGGCATCATTGGATGCATCTCTCTTCAACTAGGGAGTCACAGAACTTGCAGATACAATACTCATCAGACAATAGCCCCTCACACTGCCCCCGAGTTCCTGAGCTAGCAGACCTTTTCATAACCCCTGGACCAAGTTTGATAATGGGCTGCTCAGAGTATCCTATTAACTTTTCTTCGGCCTCCATTTCATCCGTATCACTCCCAGAACTCTCCTCCGTCCTCCATTCTCCTTCACAAAAATAGAATGTCCTAGAAAAAGTAAAAACAAGGAAAATCCTGGAACAAAAGAAAAACAAAAACCGCCACTCCATCGCTGGAAAGATAGTTCTGAGGCAACGTCTCTGGTTCAGGTGTCTCAACTGCAGGCTTTAGGTCTCCCGGAACAGGCTCACAAGTGACAGTTCTATGTCGTCGGTCTGAGTTTTGTCTTGCACTTTCTCCGGATTATGGACTCTCCTGCAGTGGGTGGAATGGACCCAAGTGTCTCTCTCTGCAACCTTCAGTGATGTAGTACTGGTCAGCAGCACTTGGTACGGGCCTTCCCAACGGTCTGTTAAACAACCTGAACGTAAGAAATTGCGGATCATAACATAGTCTCCAGGTTCAACATGATGACAGTTCGTCTTTGACATACCAGGTGACAGCATTTTTAGTTTTTGTTGTTGTTGTTTCAGCTGTCTACTCATTCTTATAAGATATTGTACAGTCACTTCATTATTACACTTTAAGTCGTCTTGTGGACTCACGATCAAATGAGGTTGTCGTCCGAACAGTATCTCAAAGGGGGACAGATTAAGAGGAGGTCTAGGAGTGGTTCGAATGCTATGGAGGACCAACGGCAAAGCCTCAGGCCATGCCAACCCAGTTTCAGCCATTATCTTACCCAGTTTGTTCTTGATAGTACCGTTTACTCTCTCCACCTTACCACTGGCTTGTGGTCGGTAAGGGGTGTGAAGTCTGCTACTGATTCCCATGAGTTTACACATATTTTGGAAGATATCACCAGTAAAATGGGTACCCCTATCACTTTCAATGATTCTAGGGATACCGAACCTACACACAAAGTCTTGTACAATTTTCTTTGCAGTGAACACAGCAGTATTAGTGGCTGCCGGATATGCTTCTACCCAACCGGAAAACACATCAATACACACTAACACATACTTTAGATTCCTGCACGGTGGTAATTGGATATAGTCAATTTGTATTACCTGAAAAGGTCCGTCTGTAGGAGCGATGTGGGATGGCTCAGTTGGAATAGTTTTCCCAACATTTTTCCTCAAACAAGTAAGACATGACATTGCTTTCTTACCAGCTTGAGAGGAAAATCTGGGAGCACACCAGTATGCTCTCACCAGTTTGCACATACCTTCTTTACCCAGGTGAGTCAGGCCATGTGCTGCTTCAGCCAGGCTTGGATAGTATGTTCGGGGAGCTACAGGCTTACCTTGTCCATCCCTCCAGAGTCCTGAGGACTCTTGACCACATCCCTTCGCCTTCCAGACCGCCTTTTCCTGCAGGGAACACAAATCTTGCATTTCAATTAATTTCTGCATGTCTAATGTCTGAAAAACCATCATAGTCTCGGTCGATACAGTTATAGGTTGGCCTGCTGCCCATTTAGCAGCTTCGTCTGCCCTGTTGTTGCCCAGTGACACTGGGTCTTCTTCAAAGGTATGGGCTTTGCATTTTATGACGGCTACTGTTCTGGGTAACTGTATCGCTGTCAGAAGTCCTTTTATGTGTTGTGAGTGTGCCACTGGTGTACCTGCTGCTGTCGTAAAGTTTCTAAGATGCCAAAGGGCCCCAAAATCGTGCACTACCCCGAAGGCGTACCTAGAGTCAGTATATATGTTGGCTGATTTACCCTCTGCCAATTCACACGCTCTCCTTAGTGCTACTAGTTCCGCCACCTGGGCTGAGTGAGGTGGGCCAAGGGGTTCAGCTTCTACCACATCCGGATCGTCTACAACAGCGTAACCAGTACATAGCTCTCCTGTCTCTGTCTGTCTATGGCAACTTCCGTCTGTATAAAATGTAAAATCTACATTTTCTAAGGGGGTGTCACGTATGTCGGGCCTTGCAGTAAAGGTCTGATTCAGGTGTTCCATACAGTCATGCGTGTCAGTATTCTTGCCTAACTCATCATCAACCAGGGTCTCCTCACCTCCCACCCTTTGTGTCTCTCGAGACACATACGGAAGGTATGTAGCTGGATTTAAGGTGCTACATCGTTTGATGGTGATGTTTGAGGGTGCCATCAGGGCTAGTTCCCACTTTGTGAATCTAGCTGAAGAAACATGTCTGGTTTGGGCTGAATTTAACAGAGCTGATACAGCATGGGGTGTATAGATGGTTGAATTATGTCCTAATACTACATCCTCGCTCTTACTTACTAGAAGGGCCGTTGCTGCTACACTTCTGAGACATGTTGGGAGTGATCTTGCCACATTGTCTAATTGTGCACTGTAGTATGCTACCGGTCTGCTAGCGTCACCATGTTTCTGTGCGAGGACACCTGCTGCACAACCATCAGCTTCTGTACAAAATAGCTCAAAAGGCTTTTCATAATCAGGTATTCCCAATGCAGGTGCTCTTGTCAGACTATCTTTAAGATTAAAAAACGCTTGCTCTGACTCTTCTGTGTGTACAACACGTTCTGGTTTTGAGGAAGAGACTAGCTCCTGCAATGGTAATGCCAGAATAGAAAAACCTGGGATCCAGGACCTACAGTATCCACACATCCCCAAGAAAGTACGAATCTGCTTCTGGCTCTGTGGCAGGGTCATGTGTTGTATGGCCTCAATTCTGTCGGTTGTCAGGTGTCTTAGCCCTTTAGTGAGGCAGTGTATTTGACCTTAGTCTGACATGGCTGTAATTTATCCTTTGCCACCTTGTGCCCTGTTTGTGAAAAATGAAGCAACAACAATTTAGTATCATGTAAACATGACATAAAAGAATCCGAGCACAACAACAAATCGTCCACATATTGAATTAGAACAGACCCATTGTGGGGTTGAAAGGATTGCAAACAGTCATGTAAGGCTTGGGAGAAAATACTGGGGCTGTCAATGAACCCCTGGGGTAGTCTGGTCCATGTGTATTGCACTCCCCTGTATGAGAATGCAAAAAGGTATTGGCAGTCAGGGTGAAAAGGGACTGAAAAGAAGGCAGAACATAGATCAATGACAGTAAAATGACTGGCAGACGGTGGAATCTGCATGAGGATGACAGCTGGATTCGGCACTACGGGGAATTGGCTCTCAACAACTTTGTTAATTCCCCTTAAGTCCTGGACTAATCTATAGCCCCTCCCCCCACTCTTCTTCACAGGGAAAATGGGACTATTTGCTATACTGGCCGTACGGATTAAAATCCCTTGTTATTATTATTATTATTATTATTATTAATATTTATTTATAAGGCGCCACAAGGCATCCGCAGCGCCGTACAGAGACAAACAAAATCACAATACAATGGGAGACAGCACAGTACAGTAAACACAGCAACTCAGTACGCTCAATGCACAGCTAGAGAGGGCGGGGAAGGGGGAGGGAGGATCCGCATATCAGCCTCTTGTTGTATCAGCCTCTCAATAACAGGATATACCCTTAGTTCCACCTCCGGTTTTAATAGATACTGTGGGATTTTTGGAGCTATCCTACCACTTTTTAGATTGACCATGACAGGGGCTACGTTTGCCATCAGTCCAGTGTCCTGTCCATCTCTGGTCCATAGGGAACCTGGTATTTCCAGCAACAACACCTTTACTTGAGATGGACTTTGTTTTATAACAGGAGAGTGTAACATTAACCTTTGAGGGGTGTCCAATATGTCCTGTACCTCATGTGCAACCTTCTCTGGTATATCTAGGAACACACCATCTGAAGTACAGTATATGACACATCCCGTTTTACATAACAAGTCTCTCCCTAGCAAGTTAGCAGGAGCCGCTGCAGCTAAGAGAAACGAATGCTTAGTATGCAGAGGGCCGATAGTAACTTCGGCGGGTTTAGTTAGAGGATAATGTAACACTTTTCCCGTTACCCCCATAGCTGGAATGGTTTTACTGGTCACCTGTAGATTGAAAGGAGAGGTTATCACAGATCGGGCCGCCCCTGTATCTACAAGAAAGGTTTGTTTCCTACCAGCTATGTCAACTATCATTGTTGGTTCTTCACTCTGACTCTCAGTTAACCTCACTGGCTGTAGACTACAGGTATGACCTGACCCCTAGCGCTGACTATTGATTTCCTGCGCAGCATTTGCTGCCGTAATATGCGCGGGTAGATGTGAGTCTTCTAGTCTATGTGAATCCTTCCTTGGAGGATATCTATGTGACCCGCCCCTATGTGTATTGAGTCTTTCTTTATTACAATCTCTCCTGTAATGTCCTTCCTCGTTACAGTTGAAACACCTGATCACTTTAGGTTTCCTGTTATATGGGTTGTATGCTGGTGGTCGTGTGTGCACCCCTTCTAGAGCCTGTATACTTACCGTCATTAACTTATCACTTTTCTCTTCCCTTTTTCTAAAAAGGTTCTTGTCATGCTCCACAGCAGACTCCCTAAGAGAGTCTACCGTGACGCCTCTCCAATTAGGTAATGTGGTTTGTACTCTCGTCTTTAAATTTTCTCTAAGGCCGTCCATCAGTACTCCTACAGCTACCTCTCTGTGATGTGGATCCTCACTTATGTTGGATATCCCAGTAAATCGTACGATCGCTGTTATAGCTCTAGAAAAGTAATCTGAGGCAGTTTCACTATCCTTTTGTTTAATGGTGAAAATCTTACTCCAATTTACTACTACTGAAAAACAGATGGCTAAATGTTTGACAATTTGTTCTATATTCCGTTAGTTAATCTCGTCAGTCAAGGTGTCATCTTCCTCCAACAAACAATTTTCAATGAATTTTTGTATGTTAGTATTGGGAGGAAGACACGCCCTCAACACTACCCGCCAATCCTTACTGGTTGGTTCGTGAGCATTCCCTAAGTCTTTAACAAATTTCTGACATTTAGCTAACTCCTTTCTAGGGTCTGGGAATTCAGTCATAATGGAACGTAATTCTGATCTAGTCCAGGGACAATGCATTGTAACATTTCTTAAAGGAACTACACCATCCTTATCCGGTTTCCCATTGGGAACCGATATTGTGCGGACCGGGAACACACCCTCTGGTACACTAACTTCAGGGGACACTACAGGATTTACAGGCCCTAGATTTAGAACACTTTCACTCCTAGTGATCACGCTACTCTCACCTATCTCAGCCATTTTCTCATACTTGCGCTGAGCCTCTAGTACACTAACTGCATGGGCAATGGCCGAAATCACAGTGGGTTCATCTTCATTTTCAGATACACTTGATTGAAACTGGCTTATAACAGGGTACAACTTAGTAATTTTTCTATTTTCAGTTTTAACAAACGGCTGTACTTACCCCTCCTGCCCCATAAGGTGGCGGGGGCGCGCTTGCGCTGAGTTCGCCACGCTTCTCAATGGTTACATCTGCCTCGCGCGTGCTTTTCGCCACGCCTACTTCCGGTTTGCATTCGCTGCTCTGCCACGTGTTACCTTCCATTTGCCACAATTTTAAACAATCATTATGTCTATTTCTCTTTTTCGTTGACTTGATCAATCATACTTTATCTTTTACAGTATTTAGTACCTCTGCATTAAAACTCCCTATTGTTGGGAAAGGCCTATCACAAGCTTTGGTCATCCCGACCCACGTGTCACAATACACAATTGCATATGCACCATATTTCTTACACATGAGAAACCTAGCTGAACCAATAGGGCCTTCCTTAGGCAGTACACTGACCATCTCTAGCGCATGCTTAGCACCCATGTTGAACAATATACCTTCTACCCGGAACACAGACACACCGCAATGCTCTGTTCCTTCCGGCCAAATGTGGAATACAGACACACCGCAATGCTCTGTTCTTTCCACCTAATGATTTCAACTCTGTTGCTATACTCACGCTAGAGATCTATAATGCTCGGTGAACGTATTTCCTTTAGCAGCGTTCACTCGCTTTTCTCGCACCAGGCGAGGATCCCTAATACAGAAATATCACTGTGGGCCCCAAGGGCTATCAGCTCCTCGATACCCTGGCTTAACCACAAAAATCTGCTGAGTTTATTATCGCTGGGAGCTCAAAGTCGATACAATCAACCTGCCTTTCCAGTATAATTCCTCCTAGCTGCTTCACCAATTCGCACTAACGGTGCGATCGGATCGCACTGCCTACCAATACTAATTATTAGCAAACCTTGCGATCTATTGGTAGCGCTTTGCGAAAAACACATTTTCGCATTCGGTATACCTGCCCTGTATACCGTCCTTCAGTTGGGCAATCCGCCTCGTCAGACAGCAACTGAGCACAATCCACAATAAAACAGTGTATATACGTTACAACATCACACATTATACACCTTTTCTGCGCAAAAAATCAAAAGTTCCCAACAATAGTAATAATGTCTCAGAGGCTTCCACAAGTAATTATACTATGCATGTACAATAACTATCAAAACGATTGTTTAACCACGTGGAAAGTTTACCGGAAGTTCGCGTACGCACAGCAGGAAGTACACATACGCTATGCAATGCAATACAGTTAAAACGCACAATGACAGTAAAAAGAAACAGTTTTCTCTTTTGTCCCTAGGTTCTAGTTAGCGTGCCCTAGATAATGGAAAACGGACATTCGGTTTCGCAACACAGAGTAAAATTCAGGTTTTGAACACCATGCGTTCTTACCCGTTTATGACGCGTCTCCACTCTTTGTTGAGGAACCGAAATCCGTTGGTCTTGCGTATCATCGGCAACGAAACCTCCAAAGCTCACGAGCCCCCAAATTGTTATGTGCGTATTGTCGCTAACCAATAACGATTGTCGAACCTCGATTTGTGTTTCCAAAGCACAAAGATTTATTCGCAAATAAGTAGAATAATATGCTCAAGCGAAGTAATAGTAAATACAGCCGTTACTTATCGCAGGCGCTCTGGATCCAGTGCAGTCATTCAATCCTGAAGTCTGGGGACAAGAAGTCTGCCCTCTGGATCACAAGCTGCTGCTTATATACACAATCACATACAGTAATACAATGAAGATGGAATAGCTTGCATCTATTGGTCCAGGTCTCAGGAAGGTCCAAGGGGTCGTCATCATTGGCCAGTTCATACAAAGGAATCCAAAGGAGGGGGTCATCTCAGCAGGGGGTATGCTCTGCTCTTCCCGCCAAGATTCCTTAGTCTTAAGTAGTTCATAATTCCCTATCATTCATAACTTGCGTATGCACTCTGCGATTCCCTCGCAGAGTGAACCAAACAGTAGGATATGTGACAAGGTTCATTATGATACCCCTCATGATGTTATTCCTTCAACCCATTCCGCGTATTTCACTAATATGCATGTAACTCTGATATAACATATAAATACAACTATATTTCGACATAACTGACTATGTGTTGCAACTACCATTAATGTGTACTATTTTATAAGTATGCGTGTTTGTGCGAATGTGTGGTAAAAGACCGATTACTGTTGCTGCCACGTGTAGTGGATGCGCACGCCCTTTCACGCCGTAGCGTGCCCTTGTACGCCGTAGCGTACCGTACGCATCTTTTCAGACAAAGACTACCAAGTTTGCTAGACTTTAATTGAAATTACTTTATCCAATTTACTGACTTCGACATCCCATTATTCATTGCTTTCTTATTTCTCATTCTTTACACAAATGCTAGTACGCCTCTATCTTTTTCTCTCTTTCTCTCTCTTTCTCTTTCTCTTTCTCTCTCTCTCTCTGCTCTGGTAGAGAAAAACAGACACAGTCTCATCAATGGGGCTAAGACATATTTTTATTTTTTTACATAAGACAAATTCAGAGATAAACACACTAGATTGACATGAGTTACAGAAACAGTCAGGGGTTTTGTTTTCATGTGTATAGAAACTGCTGATTTTAAGCAGAAAGGTTCTGTTGTGGAAATACGATTCATGTTTTATAGATTGCATATCTGTTTTTTTTTTTTTGTTTTGGTTCGTGCCTCCTGTACAAAAATGTGCCTTTATATGGATGCACAAAGGGTGGGGACAGGAGATTGCTAGAGGATAGGCATACAGATATGCATCTCTGTATAGAACATTGGAGTAGGATTTTTACCACAAGATACGAAATAATGTGAAACCCTAGAAAATGTAGAATTTTCGTGTTTTATATTTTTTTACTGTTAGACAGACATGTACTGGGTAATGTTATATTTGAAGAGAAGTGTTCTAGAAATAGACCCTTTTGTCTTTCTCACTTTAGTCAAGTAGCTGAATGTGAGGTACTGAGAATGGCATGTGAGTTGGCAGGGGGAAAATCGATTGATATAGATTGGCCTTCAGCATTTTTCTAGTCTAGGGGGCGATGTTGAGTTGACTGAAAAATCGTTTTATAGCAATACCAGCACATGATTAGGACACTACATAGAGGACTTTATACAGTGACACAGTTACCAACTGAAGTAGCTGCTAGTAAAGTCCACACTTACACACACCACCACACATGGCTGTCACACCAGGGCGAACATAGCTGTCAAATAGACAGCAGGGTTTTATGTGACAGCCAACAAATCTATGTTTTGTTTTGTTTTTCGTTGTATTGTTTTAGTTTTAAAATGTGAACACACACACACACATTCACGCATACACATATTAAATATATGAAGATTTGGGTTACCTGAAGAATTTCTCCAGGTAAAACAAATCCACGTCATCCAATTACCACCAATCAGGATTCTCAAGTATACACTGGTGTACCAATGAAATATGTCTGGGTAAAGGTGTATTGAAATGTGTCTATGTATTACTGTGTCATACTCAAAGCTTTTGTTATTCAATGTGATAGTCCTAGAGTTATAATAGATGATAGGGGTATTCATGTTATTGATAATAGATGTATAGTGTATGAGTAGTGGTAACAAATCACATACTTTAAATTAGCCATAAACCAGTGTGAACATAAAGTAGTGGTACTCGGTAGAACGAATTGAATAGAATAAGAGTTGGAACTTGATTGAAGTGACTGACAGCTTCGGCCACTAGTCCTTCCCCACTACCAAAAGATCACTCCTGGGCAGACCCTTAACCTGTTGGCTTTTAAAATGTTCTTGACCCCTCGTGAGATGAGATTGTAATTGGCAGGCTAGATTAGACCTTAGGAGAAGGTAAATAGTGAGACAGTAACCAAGAACGTCCAAAACACTGTTTCCTGGAAAGCCACACTAACTGTCAGGATGTTGAATCGGGAGAGTAAGTTGTGGAACAGAAATTTCTTAGGCTCAGGTTATTTGACAGACAGGTACCAGGTGTAGGCTACCAGCATCACGGCTTCAAGGGTAGCAGAGACACAATGGTGCCCATTCCACCCACTGCAGAGGAGCCCACACTCAGAGAAGGGTCCAAGGGCACTCATGAGTCCGTTCTGGAAGGCCTCGAATGCAGTTAGTAGCACCTGAGCCAAAGGCTAAGACTGTTGTCCAGCATGAAGTTGTAGTTTTTCCTGTTTTGTGTTCTCTCATTTCATTCTCTTCTCAGGACGGTTAATTCTTTTGATTATTAGCAGGTGACAGAGGCTGGTTCAGGTAATGATAAGGAGGTATGGGGGATGAAGGAGAAGTTAGTAGCATAATCGGTCCGGCCCATTACTCTATTCAATTCAGGGGTAAAGGAAAATTTGGAAACCCTGGAGCTTGGAGAAAGTGCGAGGGGCTATTGTCTGAGTAGCATTAGGTCCGTAAATTCGGTGACCCCATAGTTAAAAAAAAAAAAAAGAGATACACCCAGCGATGCCAGTCCAGTAATATTCGGACTTGAGCAGGCATCCTTGAGAATGATTATCATTCTTGGTAGGGTAAGGTTTTAGACCAAACAAAGTGCTGGGCGTGCTCTCACATACCTCAGTGATTATATCAAGTAGGACTAGTTCACTTCCCACTAAATATTCTTGAGGTACCCAAACTATGGGTGGGAGGTCACTAGGGAAAAAAGTACGACACCTAGGTCCCTTAGTCTGAAGTCTCCTAAAGCTTTGCAAGCCGATCACTAATTCAGGTACAAAGAAACCTGAGTATTGGGAGACTAGGAAGAACCAACAGACAATAGCCCGCCCACAAGTGTTGATGAAAAGAACTGAGGACATTATTAGAAGTGTGTATATTAACGCAAGCTGAAGGAGATTGTATATGACATTATTGATAGACATAGGATGATGCTATTGATGAAAATGAAGTGTTTAAATGTATTCCGAGCTTAAAGATATGCGTTGGACAGATGAACCTGTTAAACTTGAAGAACTGTAGTAGTGTATTCTGTATAGCTGATAAATGTTCTATTGTACTTTGTACCTTTCCAAATAATGTATTAAGTGTTTTATTGCACCCTTGAAGGGCATACAAAAGGTTATCTCCAAGCTCCAGAAGTGTACGGTTTATAGTAAAAGAAGAAGTCGTTTAGAGGATTAAGACTCTCTCTTATGATAACTTGGTTAGAGCTACAAACAGCGTGGTCATACACCAAGGGGTACTTGTAGTACATAACAATGAAACGTGGTGCTGAGATCCTGCATATAACATCTTTAAGGTGATAGTTTATTATACTATCAAAGGGTGGGCTGTCGAAGCCGTATAATTGGATGAACGAAAGTATATTGGTTAATATTGCTTTGCCGTGCGATTGCGATCCGTATGCCACGTAACAAAGATCCGTACGCCACGTAACACGTGGCATGGTGCGATCGCACGGTAAAACGCACGCACACACTCGCATTACAACATTTAGTTATTTATATAATTCACATTCATATTGGTTCCGTTACACTGTAATTTATGAGCAGATAGTATTTGGTTTATTATTAGTCATATATATATATATATATATATATATATATATATATATATAATGATTATATGTACACTTCAGTGGTATTCAAGGTTCAAGTTATAGGAAAGGTATCATGCCTAGTATCATATTAAAACCCTAATCATCAGCAGCTGTCCGGTTCCATCGCTGAAGAGATCGCATATTGCATACTCTAGTTATTGATGTTAGGGAATAAACCTTTGTATGATGCTGGCTATGAAATGCTAATTGTAACTGGAGCATTGGCGGGAAGAAAGGAGCTCATCCCCTGGAGAGACGACCCCCACCTTTGGATTCCTTAGATTGAATGAGCCTATGACCTGTTTAGCCTGGACCCATCTGATGTCTGGACCTATAGAAGCAAGCCATGTCATTTGCATTGTTCTCTGTAACACTGACTGTGTATATATGATCATAGCTGTGCACCCAGCTCTCAGTCTTCACTGATCACAGTATTCTAACAGATATACTGTCCACTGGGTCCCGTGGGTACGCAGCAAGCGCATGCGATAAGAGTGCGGTATGTATGTATTATTATTATTATTATTATTATTATTAATACTTATAAGGCGCCACAAGGCATCCGCAGCGCCGTACAGAGACAAACAAAATCACAATACAATGGGAGACAGCACACTACAGTAAACACAGCAACTCAGTATGCTCAATGCACAGCTAGAGAGGGCGGGGAAGGGGGAGGGAGGATCCGCAAACGACGGGGCCCAAGAAGGAGGGCGCGGAAGACAGGGAGACCCCCAGGGGGGAGGAGGGAGCGAGAGTGGATGTGGGGTGGAGGACCCTTGAGGAGGAGGGCTAAGTAGCTGGAGAGCAGAGTTAGAAGTGGTGGAAACAGGAGGAGAGATGGCCCTGCTCAGAGGAGCGTACAATCTAAGGGGAGGGGTGGACAGACAGAGAGACGCAGGGGAGAGAGGGAGAGTAGGGGGACAGAGGCAGAAGATAAGGTAGGAAGTTAAGTGGGAGACATATGTATGTATGTATCTTTTGGTATTGGCTGTACTGTACAGTATCATAATATAATAATGTATTGAATTGTTGACTATTTACATCTGCTAAAATAAATCACTTTGTGCGTTAGAAACACAATACAATCGCTTGTGCAATGCTTATTTGAAACCGATAGAATTACTTTAATACAGCACTACTACTTTCTCCTCTTTTATTATTGATGCTTGTAAGCCGTGAACTTATCCTAAGAATATTATTGTGTTCTGCCTCCACCATCCTCTATAGTAGAGGCAAGGGATCTGCAAAACACCCTCAGAGCCGTGATAGTAAGAACAGGCCTAAATGTCTGATCCCCCGGTGGAGCCTTCTGCGAAGGATATGCTACAGCATCTATGTCACGGGCACTAGGAGTCTTTGCCCAGGATATCACCAGATGACGTTCTTACCAGAGAAATATAGCTGGTACTATGGTTCTCTGGTAGCAGGGTGACAACGGAACAGGAGAAACAGCAGATGGTGAGAGAATGCTCAAGGAAAGTCTATGACTAGCAGCAACTGGTAATGAGTAGATGTATGTACACGAGGAACCAGATGGACAAGTAAACGTGAGGAGAGTCAGTGGTCTGCGTACAGCAAGTTGTACCACTGCTATAGTGAGGAGGAATGTCCAGGAGTAGCGAGGAGGTAGTGAGAGTCAGTGGTCTGCGTATAGCAAATTGTATCACTGTCTATAGTGAAGGAATGGATTCCAGGTGCAAGTAGGTAACGGGGAAGTCAGTGGTCTGCGTATAGCAAGTTGTACCACTGCTTATGTGAGAGGATACTTGAAACTGGTGTCATAGGGAAACAGGAGTCAGTGGTCTGCGTCAGCAAGTTGTACCACTGCTATATATATGTGAGGAGGGGCACGAGGAGATGAATGTAATGCAGAGGATACACGGGGCACACGGAACTTGATCCCACGATGATATCCACAATACAATAATAACTGACAAGCGCTGCTTGAAGTATACAAAGTCACTATAGCGATCCAGGTAATAGGAAACAAAGTCAATAGTAACAATAGCTTCAGTGGATAGTAGACTCCGGAGATGAACACAACACAGTCCAGATGGATATGCAATACAATAGCAAAGTAAATGGAAAGTATGCATACCGCGGTTCAGGAGAGCAGGCTGTCAGTGAGACGTGCAGGGATACCTGAACAGCTGAACGCCGGCAGGAGGAGAGACCACTGGAGGATGGAAGCGGTAATCAGGTTGGTGCAGCGCACGGCAGGTAACCAGTATCATCGGAGCAATACTCAGGAAGCAGTAGTAAGTAAAACTGGAAACATGATGAACAAGGGAGAGTTGAAGCTGTCTGGTATCCGGTAGTAGTAGCGAGAGCAGCGGAGGGGAGACACGCTGAACACAGGAGAGTAGAGACGGTCTGGAATCCGGCAGCAGTAGCAGATAGGAATCAGTGGAGAGCTGACACGATGAACACAGGTGAGCTGAGACGGTCTGGAACCCTGCAGTAGTAACGGAGGCAGCGGAGAGCAGACACGCTGAACACAGGAGAGTTGAGGCGGACAGGAGTCCGGCAGCAGTAGCAGATAGGAATCAGCTGAGGGCAGGCACGATGAACACAGGAGAGTTGAAGTGGTCTGGAAACCACAATCGAAGTAACAGGAATCAGCTGGAGCTGAATACACGAGGAAACACAGGAACACCATGGGGAATGAGACTCCAAGATCAGACAACCAGGTAATGATCACAGGTGGTTTAAATAGGGAGGGTTGCCTGATCATCCAATCAATAAAAGCAACAGGTACTGAAGGTTTAATAAGGGCTGCACATGCGCAGACCCTCAGGATGGCGGACGGCCACGGTTCCTCAACACAGGAGAAATGGCACTCACAGTCCGGTGAGTGACAATCTAATTGCTCAAGTTGAACAGCAGGACAACCCACAGCGTCAGTTGCTACAATGTCTACAGACACTTGCTGGGCGTCTGGACACGCTTCAAACAAATCAACCAGCAGTGCCTGTTTCTCCTCCTGAGTAACCTTCGGACATCAGGCCTCCCTTGTGACTTCCTCTACGCTCAGGTTACTTACTCCGGCCAAGTTTGATGGAGACCCTAAATTATGTTGTGGCTTTCTCAATCAGTGTTCAATTCAGTTTGAGCTTCAACAGCAAAATTTTCACACTGAAAGAGCTAAAGTGGCCTATGTGGTCTCGCTACTAAATGGCCAAGCCTTAGCCTGGGCCTACCCACTGTGGGAGAGGGATGATCCGCTTCTTTCTAATTATGCATCCTTTTTGTTGACGTTCCGTCGGATTTTCGATGAACCTGGCCGACTCTCCTCCGCCTCCATGGCTATACTCCGTTTACGCCAAGGAAATCATTCAGTGGCACAATATGTCATTGAATTCCGCACTCCATCTTCTGAATTGTCTTGGAACGATAAAGCAGTAGTGGCTGCTTTCTGGCAGGGGTTATCTGACCGCATAAAAGACGCCTTAGCCTCCCATGAACTTCCTACTACCCTGGAGGCCATAATATCGTTATTTAATAAAGTAGATCTACACTTCAGAGAGAGAACGGTGGAGAGGGAGGTAGCTAATCGCCTAATCCATGGGCCCGTGCCACATCCTGTCTCACATTCTTCTATAATTGATGAGCCCATGCAAATTGGGAGATCCCGGCTGACCCCTGAAGAACGTGACCGCAGACGCTGAGACAAGTTATGTATCTATTGTGGTGACTCGGGTCACTTCTTAAATTCTTGTCACAAGAGGCCGGGAAACGCCAAACCCTGATCTGTTCTGGGGAGGTCAGATTGGGGCTTGAAGAAACCTCCTCTTCTGCTGCTTGTACCATTCCTGTTTCTCTACTATGTGACTCTAAAAGACACTCTACCCAAGCTTTAATCGATTCTGGTGCTGCTGGGAACTTTATTTCGCAAGGTCTAGTTACTCAATTGTCCATTCACTTTGTTCCTTTAGAAACTCCTGTCGTCATTACAGCTATTGACGGATCTCAGCTTACAAAAGGGGTAATTCGTACCCGGACCAAGCCTCTTCTCCTCGGTGTAGGAGCGATACATTCTGAAAGTATCTCCTTCCTAATATTGCCTTGTACCTCATACCCAGTCATCCTGGGCCTTCCATGGCTCCAACTCCACTCGCCACAACTAGACTGGAATACGTCTGAGATCCTATCCTGGGGTTCTCGGTGCCATTCAGATTGTTTACCCAAAGTAAGACCACTCCGTTCCTCCGAGGTCACTTCACCATCAGATCCTTCTATGTTACCTCCTCAATATCAATCATTTTCTGACGTCTTTGATAAAGTTTGTGCAGAGACTCTGCCACCTCATCGTCCATGGGATTGCCCCATTGAATTAATTCCTGACAAAGTTCCACCTAGAGGTCGAGTTTATCCTCTCTCTCAACCTGAAAATTAAGCTATGTCTATTTATGTCAAAGAGAACCTCCAAAGAGGCTTTATCAGACCATCTGTCTCACCGGCTGGGGCTGGCTTCTTTTTTGTGAAAAAGAAAGACGGTGACCATCAAGAATCGCCAGAGCCGTAACTTAGAATTCTAGTGCCCTGGGCGAGAAAGACAAATGCCGCCCCCCTAGCCCTCAATTTTAACCAAATTAACCTAAAATATTCCTAAATTGCGCCCCCCTTCAGCGTTGCGCCCTGGGCGGTCGCCCCTGTCGCACAGCCCTAGTTACGGCCCTGAGAATCGCTATCCTAGTCCTCTGATTACCGAGCTATTTGACCGAATTAAAGGAGCTAAGACAGTGGTCAGGGAACAGGGGTAAATTACCCCAAATGGGGTAAAAATGAAATTCCTGGGGGTAATGCTGCCGATTCACATGCTGTCAGCTGGATTGTAGACCCCTTTAAAAGTGAAATTGCTGTTCACCTGCAAGCTGGAACTCCTCTCCGCTATTCATCTGCACGCTGAACGAGTATCGTGAGTTGTTGCTAAACCTGTGCCTTATCTATTGGTTCACCTTTACGTCTGGCTGACTAAGATCGCTGCATCTCGCTGTAAGAGCTACTATCAAGTTACTTGTCACCTGTAGTTCCACGTCTGACACGGGTTATTCTTACTCTGCTGTTACCTGTTTACTGGACTGTTATTGTGAACTACTTGTTGTGCCGGTGGCTAGTACTTGGGCTCAAGTTACGTGTCTCTGTTCATTTGCTGCATACTACAGCGAACTTACCATTGCAGTTACAACGAATCCTGCTACCTGTAGTTCCACACATGGTTCAGATACTACTCACGTCTCTGCTACTTCTAGGCAACATTCTACTGCACCTGTCAGTGTTCATCCAAGTCCTTGGGTGATGTTTAATGCTTGCTGTTCTACTTATTAAGAATCACAATGTTTCCAGTACCACCTGCTATGTTGAGTCATCTCTACTGTCGGATCAGCTAAGTTCTATATACTACTCTGTTTGGACTGTAAGCTGTACCAGTGATTCACATTCATCTGCTGTGTGGTTCTCTATTGGATCCTAGTGTTCTCGTTTATCATCACTGCGTTGAACTTTATATCCTCTCATCTCATGGTGTTGCCAAGGGTTACCGACTATGAAGTAGAATATGATCTGCAAAACACCCTCAGAGCCGTGAGACGAATTTCTTTACATCATTACGGAGAGATGACCAGTAGTTTCAAATAGAAATTCCCAGGTTTTTTTTATTCCTGCATGCCCGTAGAACTAAGAGGCGCAAGCCCAATATAACAATTTGACACTTAGTTTGGGAATAATAAAGATCTTGTTCGGGGGGGCAATTAATGACCATAGAGATGTAGTAGCTACAATACATTTGGGATCTACAATCAATTTCTCTTCAATAGGCTCCAAATCAGCAGGATTGAAGGGTCGACAGAGGGCATCTGCCTTTTTTGATAGGTGAGTATAATATTAAAATGTGAGAAGAATAGTGACCACCTTGCTTGATGAGGGTTTAGACATTGGGTTGTCTGCAAATACAATACATTTTTATGGTCAGTGTAGATGGACAATGGAAACTGAGCTCCCTCCAAGAGGTGTCTCCATTCTGCAAGGGCTAGTTTGATGGCAAAGAGTTCCTTATCTCCGATACCATATTTATTTTCGACAGGCAGGAGTTTACTCGTGTTAATCCAGATTCGCACTGGCGGACCAGCAGTGCGGAGTCTAATGAGTTCCCTGGTGTTTACCAAGAACCATCGCAAGACGGGATGAGCTTAGCTGCCGAGAACTCACAGGTCGCTGTCCTCTGGCCTGCCTTTAGATGTAAGGCTGCGATAGCGAGAGTTGAGGATAGGTTGCACCTAGCAATAAAATGAACCATGAACTGGTAGACAGGCGGTCAGCGTGGTACAATTCAGGAGACAACAGCGAAGTCAAATTGATATTTTACTGGCACATGCGCAGAAGATCAACAGGAAGTCAAAGAAGTAGAACCATTTCATAAGACCATTGTGTCTGTGTAAGGAGCAATGCGAAGCTCCATCCTCTGTTCCAGAGGAGGGGGACTTTTGCATTGCAAAACAAGGTAAGTAGCTGCAATGTAATATTACCCATTGCAACGTTATGCTGTGATAATGTTTCTTAGTGCTGTCCACAGACCAGCAATAGTAAACAGACCTTATACTCCCTGGTGTTTTAGTGTGGAAAATAGATTGGAAATTCCACTTGGGCAGGTATTGATACAGTGATATGGAACATGTTGGGTGGATTATATGTTGACATATATATATATATATATATATATATATTATTTACTGTATATATACACCAATCAGCCACAGTAAAACCACCTGCCAGAATGCATTATCCTGCAGAAAGAAGCACTGCCATCAGGGAATACTGTTGCCATGAAGGCGTGTACTTGGTCTGCAACAATGCTTAGGTTGGTGGCATGTGTCAAAATAACATCTACATGAATGCCAGGACCCAAGGTTCCTCCGCTGAACATTGCCCAGAGCATCACATTGCCTCCGCCGGTTTATTTTCTTCCCATAATGCATCCTGGTGCCATCTCTTCCCCAGATAAACGTTGCACATGGACACAGCCGTCCACATGATGTAAAAGAAAACATGATTCATCAGACCAGGCTACCTTCTTCCATTGCTCCATTGTCCAGTTCTAGTGCTCACATGCCCATTGTAGGTCTTCCAGTGGTTGTCAGTGGTCAGAATGGGCACATTGACCAGTCTGCAGCTACGCAGCCCCATGCACAAACCTCAAGACCTGCCGTTTTTGAAAATGCTCTGACCCAGTTTTCTAGCCATCACAATTTGACCCTTATCAAAGCTGCTGAAATCCTTCCGCTTGCCTATTTTTTCTGCTTCCAACACATCAACTTCAAGAACTGACTGCTCACTTGTTGGCTAATTTACTCCAGCCCTTAACAGTTAACGTAACAAGATAATCAATGTTATGCACTCTGCTTGTGTAATGAACCACAAGTGTTAATCTAGATTGGTGCTGGCCGACCAGGGGTGTGGAGTCTAAGAGGTTCCTCCATATATATATATATATATATATTGTGGCAAGAGCCCACTACTGCTGAAGCACACGCGAACAACTTCTTCCTTTTTATGTAGTTTTATTGTCAGGATTGTGAATGTTTTGACACCGTACAGATTTCACAGCAATACTTGGAGACCCTAAACGCTAGCTAGACATAGCTCAGCTCTCTCAAGACCAGCCAGCTTCTCCAACGTTGATCTCAGTGCACAAATGATACAAACAAGCTTTTATACCTGATACTCCTCCCCCAGCTTTAGCTTGATGGACAGGTGGTGACACACCCACCTTCTCTTTAAAAGGAAACGCCCCATCACTGGCTCTGTTTTGCACTAAAGAGACACACCCTATCTGTTTGCTGAGAGGAGGTTTACCATATTTTATTGTATAATTTTGCTGGGACTGGGGCAAGCCAAAACTTTTGGAAGTATAATTATTAAGGGACTGGGGCAAGCACGGAGCTTTGGAAGAAGAAAGAAGACATCTTTGGTGAGTATTTGGGGTGTTCTTATTTTTAATAAATAGATGTGGTTTAAATGAGGGTGGTTAGTGTGTTTATTGTGGGGTTTTTATTTTTAATAAATATGTGTGGTTTTTACTAGCGTGTTGTTGTTTATTTAGTTCCACAAAACAAAATGGCGTCTGTTCATTTTTTTTCATTCTTTATCGCCGTATTACCTTACTACCCACAGTCCAGGGGTAGTAGGAAGAGCCCTAGTGCTATCAGCACTGGGCTGGTTCTTTCTAGGGGGGGGGCCCGCTCGTTTTTTTCGGCGGACCCCACTCCCTAGGGAATCCAGCTCAGCGCTGAACAGTCTAGGGTTGGTTAGTCATTATGGCAGGGGGACCCCTGCTGTGTGTCCCACTGCTATAGTGCCGCCAACCCTGGCTGGTTTGCCTAGTGCTAGTAAAGTGAAAATCGGGGGGACCCCACGCAAAATTTTTCCCTGATTTTCACGGGACCAGCACTAGTCAGGCAGCACTAGGGTTAAGCTGGAATAGAGGGGGGACCCCCACGCTTTTTTTTTTATTTTCACTTTGATCTATTCTTCACAGTTTTTTAAGCTGCCGGAGCTCCGGCAGCTGTATGACAGGTCAGTGTAACAGTGATGTGTTTACAACTCACTGTTACAACACAGGAGAGTTTGCCAAACACAGGAGAGTTAGCTAAACTCGGGAGTGTTTACATCGCACAAAATCGCCAGAGATGACCAGCGATTTTGAACTTCAGTGTCAAAATCGCAGCTTGATAAATTTCAGGTTTTTTTTAAAACTTTGCCGCGATTTAAACACGCTGGCAAACTCGCACTTTGATACATTTACCCCCAGATGTCCACTTTAGTTCACTTAGGAACAAATATCAGTTTTCTCTCCCTTTGGAGGATTCCAGCCTCTTTCTACAGGCAATTAGCAAGACTGACTAAGCAAACGGACAGCCTTTTAAGCTGCACCTTGCAGGTGCAACTATTTATTAGCCTGCTGTCTGACAGTTCAGAAGAGCTGTCATTGTTCACAACTGAGCAAAAACACAGGTTTAAATAGTTTACACTCTGTCACACATTGCACCAGCTAAACCTGCATTATGGTCACTGTTCTCACCTGTTCCCCTCTTCCTGTATTCACTTGCTGGTCTGTACTGAGCATGCACACACCTGGCTTGCTCAATACTTCCTACATCCTCTTGATTGGCTAATTGCCTGTCAGCTCTGTCTATTTAAAGCACCTGTTTTGCTAGCAGGGTTGGGTACAGTTTCTCGATTGTGAAAATTCCGTCAGCGAGGAGACATACAAATAAGTGTTTAAACACTTAATCTGCGGGGTCCCGAAATTCTTATTTGTAGGTCTCCTCCATGTCGGAATTGTGGTAATCATTTTTACGATTACCAACGCTCTACCAAGTTGCCAGATCTTCAGGTCTACTCTCCTGTTCAGATGTTCTGATCCCTGGCTCCTGTTTGCTATTCTCTGAGTTCTCCAGCACATCTATCCGCAGATCATCACAACCTCTGTGACTACTCCACTATCCTCTGGTATCGCTCTGCAGATTATTGCTACCTGTTCTCTGAGACTCCAGCACATCTATCCGCAGATCATCACAGCCTTTGTGTCTACTCCACTATCCTGTGGTAATGCTCTGCAGATTATTGCTACCTGTTCTCTGAGTCTTCAGCACCTTTACCCGCAGATCATCACTACTAGTCTCCAGTATAACCTGCATACTCGCCTGCTGTTCCTTACTCTCAGTACATTGACTCTACCGCTGCCCTGGGAAACTGTCTCTTTGTCTCTCAGTCATTGAGCTACTTCTCATCCGTGGCATCTTCAGTTATTATCTTGGTTCTCAGTACAGCCTTGCTCAACACCCCCTAAGAGGGCTGCGACCTGCGGTCTAGGAGCAGCTAACTACAAACTCCATAGCGGGAGTCCTTGGCGAACACCTCCCTCACCGTTAGACTCCGCGCCTCTTGGGAGGTAATATCACGTAAAACCATACTTACCTACTTTCTTCAGCTCCCTTCCGGGAGCCAGCCAGTGGAGGGGGGCGTGAAGGGGCGGGGTGGCCGAAATCGCGTCATTTCGGCCCCGCCCCCCTGTGACGTCATGACGCAAATTGCGTCATTTGACAGCGGGGGCGGGGCCAAACGCCGCGATTCACCGGGAATCGCGGCGTTTGGGATCTAATTCTGCCCACTTCACTAGGAAGTGGGGCACTTCCTAGTGAAGTGGGCAGAATTCGGGAGATTGCCACACTCGCCCGGGAGTCCGGGAGACTCTCACAAAATGCGGGAGTCTCCCGGACATTCCGGGAGAGTTGGCAAGTATGCGTAAAACGGCTGTACGGTCAGTCCTCTGACCCTAACTCAGTGACACACTCCTATCACAGCCCTAAGTTGATGACAATCCCACCTTGCATTTAAAAGGGAGTTCATTGCAGGTGCTCTGTTTGATTGCAGACACACTCTGTCAGGTTGCTGCTTGCTGTGGAAAAGATGTTTTTTTTAAACCACTTTAAAATATGTAAGTTAAATCATAGAATATATAGAAAGGCGCAAATCCCCTATAACAAGTAAATCATACCATCACAATTGATATATATTAAAAATAATTTATTCAAATCAATTATGCACATAAAAATAAATAGCAATAAAGTTAAAAAAGTCCAAATAGAAACCTGAGGATTCAGCGTGTTAAAAGATTGAATAGCCAGATAAACCTACAGTGCACTTGTAGGAAATTGATTATATATAAAGTCAGGTTATAATCGGTTGTTAACCAGATTCAAACTCAGGAATATGGAGAGAGTTCAAAAGTTGTTTGAGTTAGTCGGATCCACTTTGACAGCTCTACTAGGAAATGAAGAGTGCTGGAACTAACAAAAGGGGTAATCCGTCCAACAGGGATAGGATTCAGAGATGCAACTGTGGAAGTCAAATAATTGGATGAAGTAGGCTAAATTGATTAATATTGTTTACCGTGCAATTGCGATTAGTACGCTATGTCATAACAGTGTTAATAATGCAATTGCACAGCTAAACAACAAATATTTACATTCACACTTACATTTTGTAAATGGTAGATGTTAATTGTAAATGTATTAGAGATTATTTATACATAGATAATACTACAGTGAAGGTAACTATGGTTCAGGTCCACATAAATATGTGGAGTTTGGTCTCATATTAATCTATATTTTACTAGCTGAAATCAGGTGTCAATAGGGAAACGATCGCGTATTGCGATCGCAAATTATGAATGATATGAAATTAATACACAAAAGCAATTTGTTTATGTGTCAGTTTAAACTGGTTATTCATCAAGAAGACATATAGGCAGCAGTTGGAGTGAGTTGCCCCTTCCTTTGGGAGAAGATCAAATGAACTGACCTATAACCAGCAGTCTACTGGAACATCGTTAACCCTGGACCAATGAAGACCTCTCTTAGTGTTATCTGTGTATATTTGTGACATCAAATAAATCAGACTGTATATAAGCAAAAGGGCCAGATTGGGTACGGGTTATCGGTGCTGAATATTCCAACACCGAGGACTCCTCCAAATAAAAATCTAAATCTGTAAAAAACTATGTAAAGAGAAGCAGACTTACCTGGACATTGTTGGAGATGTCCGATCGGCGCAGGATGCTGACCGCAAGTGACTCCGACAACTGAGGTGTCTGTCAGGAGACTTTAAACGTCAGTGCGCCTTGTATACCTTTTAACTTAAAGCGGTAATGTTTGGTTAAGTGTTTAAACGCTTAACCTGCAGGGTTTGACATTGCTGCTTTAAATTAAAAGGGATAGAAGTCGCACTGACGTAAAAGTCTCCTGACGGACACCTCAATAGTCGGAGTCACTTGCGGTCAGCATCCTGTGGCGATCGGACATCTCCAACGTCGATATGCAGGTAAGTCTGCTTCTCTTTAAATCTTTTTTTACAGATTCGGATTTTAATTGGAGGAGTCCTCGGTGTCGATATGCTGGTAATCGTAAAAATGATTACCACTGTATTAGAATCCTCTTTGACTGCAGACTACAAGACTGAATCTGAACCCAGGCCCAGGGAGGGGGGGGGGGGGCGCTTGAGTAATGTATTCGGATATTCTTTCCTGTAATTATGCTATACCTTTTATGCATCATCATGGTTTGCTCTTATCCTGCTTTCTTTTTCTATTAAATCTCTTCGGACAATATTTATTGGTAGCGACAAGGTGGACATTACAGATGGGGGCTTGAAAAGGTGCCACATTGCTCAAGGATTCACAAAACCTATGGATATTGATTTACCAACAAAGGGTGGGAGACGTGTCATATACAGGTAAGGACGCAAATAGTTCTATGCCTTTATATCATCCAGTGTTGCTAAACCGAATATCAACTTTGTGTAATCTGAGAGGTGCTGGTGAGGACTTAGAGACAGGAAAGAAAAATTGTTTATTTTTCATTTCATTTTGAGATTAATACATGGTTTGTTTGCATAGCATACACATATATGTCCCGGTACATTTGCCACATGTTTAAACGGTTTTATTAATAGGTAGTGCTGTTGTATTTTATAGTGAAATTAATTGTTAAAACCTCTGAGAAGTTATTAGCTACATTTGGGAAAATATTTTTCTGTACAGAAAACAAAGGTGTATGTGAATTGTGTGATTGTGAGAATACATGTTAAGGACAAAGGTTACTGTTGAGGAAACAGGGTATAAAATAACCTTTGAGAGGTTACTGTTGAGGAAACAGGGTATAAAATAACCTCTGAGATGTTCTGTTGAGAAAACGCGATATGTTGAGGTAGTATACGAGATATATACAGTGATACGAAAACAACGTTTTTTTCGTCATGATCCCAATTGCAGTTGTAGAGCCTACAGATAATTAGTACCTGAAAGCTATGCGATTGGACCACACATGTGGCATACGCAACCGTGATTGTGAAATTGTGGATGGTGGGAGGAAATTCGCTGGAAAGGCTGGGTATTCTTCAATATTCAGTTCTCCCAGTTCTAAAGTACTCAGCAGGAACTTTGCTGGAAAGGCGAGGTATTGTTTTGTGCTGCAAGGCATTGAGGAGTCCACTTCCACATGGGCACTAAAGCATTGATATTTCCATTCTCCCAGTTATGTGACTGTGTTAGGGTCCTCACTGTGTACGCTTGGCATCGCATGAGGTGTTAAGTGAGTGGACGCAGCTTACAGAATTCATCCACGGCCCCTAAAAATCTCTAGCGGGAGTTTTGCACTGCGGAGCATTGAGGATTCCGTGTCCACATGGGTACTAAACAAACGTGTGAGATGTAAAATCATAATAAACAAAAGTGACATTCCTCACCTTATGTGGATAATAATTAAAGTACAGCTGGAGAAAAATAGAGCGCTATGTAGTAATATTAGTGAAAAAAGTTTGTTGTAATCCCTGTAATGGCTTAGTTTCAGAAATTATAAAGGAGAAATAAGGTTCCACATGTATGTACTACTAGTAGATAAGAGATATCCATTGTGTAGAGACAATGTGTCATGGGCACTAGGAGTTGCTTACCCAAGTTTCACCAGATGGAACTCTGCTAGAGAGGTGGGGTTATGGCACGCACCTCAAAGCAGGCAGGTGAATGATTGGAGCGACACAACAGAGAAGAGTAGAGGTAGTCTGAGGAAGTCAGCGACTTGCAGCTATGGTTAGAGGAAAGTCAGCGACTTGGAGCAGTAAACTGCAGGCGGAAGATAATGTAGACACGAGGAGTGGACGTGGATAGGTGATGGTAGGTAGAGGAGGAGTGAGTGGTCTGCGTACAGCAAGTTGTACCACTGCAGTGATGGGAAGAATAGTACTGGTGCAGGTAGGAAGCAGGGTAGTCGGTGGTCTGCGTTCAGCAAGTTGTACCACCGCTGTGGTGAGGAGTCTGGTCCAGGTGTAGGTAGGTAATAGGAGAGTCAGTGGTCTGCGTATAGCAAGTTGTACCACCACTGTGATAGGAGGACTTGTCCAGGTGCGGGTAGGTAGCAGGGAAGTCAGTGGTCTGCGTGCAGCAAGTTGTACCACTGCTGTGAGAAGGAATGAGGACTTGTCCAGGTGCAGGAGAGTGAAGTTGAAAGGCAAACTGTGGCTGTATGGAAACAGCGCGAGTAGAGCAATGTCTTGTGAGGCAGAGATGGAAGGCACAATGAATAGTCTGTATGGAGTAGATGCCTTGCAGGGAGGAGAAGCTGGTCACAGCAGATATGCACAATAACGCTAAGTAGTAGCGTGAGGAGATATTGTAGCTTGAGTGAAAGCTGGTCCTAAATGAAGCAATGCAGTAACACAGTCTATATGGGTACTTGTACCCTGTGCAGCAAACAACAATGGATACAACTGGTATGCGAGCAATAGGCAATAGTCAAAAGTCAGTAGAGCATACCCAGTTGTGTAGATCCGGAATCAGCTGAGAAGTGAAGCGTTGTAGCAGTATGGGAACCGTCGCTGAGTTGAGCAGGGAGCAGCGTGGAAGCTGAAGCACGAGTAGAGCTGGAAGCAGTTTGGAAACTGTACACACGAGTAAAGCTGGAAGCAGTTTGGAAACTGCACACAGGAGTAGAGCTGGGAGCAGTTTGGAAACTGCACACAGGAGTAGAGCTGGAAGCAGTTTGGAAACTGCACACAGGAGTAGAGCTGGAAGCAGTTTGGAAACTGCACACAGGAGTAGAGCTGGAAGCAGTTTGGAAACTGCACACAGGAGTAGAGCTGGAAGCAGTTTGGAAACTGCACACACCTATAGAAGTTCACTGGGAGTGAGACTTCAAGATCAGGCCCCTACCTAGGGCTGCAGGTGCCTTAAGTAGGGAGGGGTGATTGATCCCTCAATCACATTAGTGGTCAGGTGTAGTTGTTAAAGGGACCTGCGCATGCCCAGTGCGACATGATGGCGGACGGCCGTGGTTCCACACAGGTGTGAGCGGGAAAGATGGAGAACCACGTACCAGAATGGAGGCACTCACACTCCGGTGAGTGACAGTACCCACCCTTTTAAAGGTGGGCACAGAACACTTGGAACCGGGTTTGGCTGGAAATTTTTGTTAGAATTTTTTAAGCAGGGCTGGAGCGTTGAGGTCCTCAGCGCGAATCCAGGAGCGTTCTTCTGGACTGAAGCACTTCCAATGAACGAGGAATCGGAGAGTTCCTCGCGAAATTTTAGCATCCAGGATCTGAGAGATCTCGAACTCCTCTTCTTGATGAATCTGTACTGGTTTAGGTACAGAAGGAGGATCAGAAAAACGATTGATAACAAGAGGTTTGAGCAGAGAGACATGGAAAGCATTGGAGATCCGGAGGTTCTTTGGTAATAGTAGCTTGAAGCATACTGGATTTATGACTTGAGTGATCTTGTATGGTCCGATGAAGCGTGGCGCAAACTTCATGGACGGAACCTTCAAGCGGATGTTTTTTGTAGAAAGCCATACACGGTCTCCAAGCTTGAGTGGTGGAATGGCTCGCCTCTTTTTATCTGCGAAGAATTTGTATCTGGCTGATGCTTTCCTCAGGGATGATCTCACCTGAGTCCAGATGGTTTTAAAGTTTTGACAAAGTCTCTCCACCGCAGGGACTTGGGTGGGAGGGAGGGCAGGAAACTCTGGGAGAGACAGATGGTGACCGTAAAACACGAAGAAATGAGTTTTTGTTGAAGACTCATGGTACATGTTATTGTGGGCAAACTCAGCCCACGGGAGTAAATCTACCCAATTATCTTGATTGGCTGAGGAAAAGATTCTTATGAAGGTCTCAAGATCCTGATTGACCCTTTCGGTCTGGCCCTTTGATTGGGGATGGTAAGACGATGATAGAGACAGTCGGATACCCAAGTTCTTACAAAGGGCTTGCCAGAATCTGGAGACGAACTGCACTCCTCTATTGGACACAATCTCGGACGGACAACCGTGAATTTGAAAAATCTCTTTAATAAAATGGTCAGCCAAGGTAGAAGAAGATGGTAATCCGGTGAGAGGGACGAAGTGAACCATCTTGGAGAATCTATCCACCACTAACCAGATGGTATTACATCTCTTGCTAAGAGGAAGTTTGGTGACAAAGTCCATACTTATGTGGGTCCAAGGTTTGGTAGGGATAGGTAGTGGTTGGAGCAATCCCGCTGGTGTTCTGCGGGAAGACTTAAATTGAGAGCAGATCTCACAAGCGGCCACAAATTCTCTGACATCCTTTCTGATAGAAGGCCACCAATAACTCCGGGAAAGGATCTCAAAAGTCTTTCGTTCACCAGAATGTCCAGAGAAGCGTGAAGAATGGTACCATGACAATATTCTCTTGCGTAGAGATGGCGGAACAAGAGTTCTCCCAAACGGTAGCACATTGGTGGACGAAGTGGCCAAAGTCACACATTTGGGATCCAGTATAGGATGATCGTAAGAATCCAGGATGTCAGAAGGAGGGGCAAATGCCCGGGATAAGGCATCTGCTTTCCTGTTCTTTGCAGCAGGTTTGAACGTTATAATGAGTTCGAAGCGAGAAAAGAAAAGTGACCACCTCGCCTGTCGAGGGTTTAGACATTGGGCTGTTTGTAAATAGAGCAGATTTTTGTGGTTGGTGAAGATGGTTACAGGATAATGAGCCCCCTCCAGTAGATATCTCCACTCCTCCAATGCGACTTTTATTGCCAACAGTTCTTTGTCACCGATGGTGTAGTTCTTTTCTGTGGGAAGAAGACCCCGGGAGTAGAAGGCACAAGGATGGAACTTCTGTTGCTCAGATCTTTGGGAGAGAATAGCTCCTAGATCGACATTGGAGGCGTCCACCTCGAGAAAGAAGGGAAGGTTTACGTCAGGCTGCCGAAGAACAGGGGCGGTAGAAAATGCTTCTTTAAGGCTTTGGAAAGCGTGAAGGGCCTCGGAGGACCAGTGTTTAGTATTTGCGCCCTTCTTGGTCAGGGCCACAATAGAAGCAATAGATGAGAAGTTCAGGATAAAACGTCTGTAATAATTCGCAAACCCCAGGAAGCGTTGTATAGCCCTGAGGGTAGTTGGCTGGGGCCAAAGTAGAACGGCATTAACTTTGTCTGGGTCCATCTCCAGACCTACTCCGGACACGATGTATCCCAAGAATGGAATTTGGGATAATTCGAAGGAGCATTTTTCTAATTTGCAGAATAGGAGGTTCTTCCGCAGTCTGGAGAGAACTTCTGCCACATGTTGATGGTGGGAGACAAGATCTTGAGAGAAGATTAAAATGTCGTCCAGACAGACTACAACGCACACGTATAATAGGTCCCGGAAGATCTCATTCACGAATCCTTGGAAGACAGCTGGGGCATTACACAGTCCAAAGGGCATAACTAGGTATTCGTAATGCCCATCCCTGGTGTTGAATGCTGTCTTCCATTCGTCGCCTGACTTGATCCGGATTAGGTTGTAAGCGCCACGGAGATCAAGTTTGGTAAAAATCAGAGCACTTTTTATATGATCAAAGAGTTCGGTGATAAGAGGAATCGGGTACCGTTTTTTACGGTTATGGCATTGAGCCCCCGATAATCAATGCAGGGTCTTAAGGTCCCATCTTTCTTTTTCACAAAAAAGAAGCCCGCTCCAGCGGGAGAGCTGGAAGGTTGAATGAATCCGCGATGAAGGTTGTCCTTGATATACTCTGACATAGCCTGTGTCTCTGGTAGCGAGAGAGGGTATACCCGGCCCCTAGGAGGGTTTTTGCCAGGTAGTAAATCTATGGGACAATCCCATGCCCGATGAGGTGGCAGGCGTTCAGATTGCGCCTTATCGAACACGTCAGCGAACGGGACATACTGTGGAGGAAGACCCGGAGGACCAGGTGTTATAGATGATCTGTTGATTTTGAGTGGTACCACTCGGGTTAGGCATTTATGATGACAATCCGGGCCCCAGGATGTGACCTGGGGAGTACTCCAATCAACTTGTGGTGAATGAAGCTGAAGCCATGGAAGGCCAAGAACGATCGGACTAGTAGTAGCAGGAAGGACCAGCAAAGAGATTTTCTCTCGGTGTAAGGCTCCAATTTGAAGGGTCAAAGGAGTCGTACAGTGGGTGATAAGTCCATTAATGATGCGAGAGCCGTCTATAGCGGTGACCACTATGGCGGTTTTTAACGGGGCCACTGGTAGGGACCACTGGTTAACAAGAGCACTGGAGATAAAGTTGCCGGCAGCGCCGGAATCCAGAAGTGCTTGAGAGATAAAAGATTTGGTGGCTGAGAAGATGGTAACATCAAATGCACACACTTTGGAATCCATAGAAGATGGAGAGGAGTCCAGGGACCCTAACCTTACCTCTCCAGAACTGGTTAGGGCCTGGCATTTCCCGACTTCTTAGGACATGAGTTCAGGCTGTGAGTAGGGTCAGCACAATAGATGCAGAGTCTATTTTGTATTCGTCGATCCCTCTCTCTAGATGTTAACTTAGAACGTCCTACCTCCATGGGTTCCACTGGAGGGGGAAGATGACGAACTTGAGGTGATGGGCGAGTGAACCCCTTAGAGGTATTTGTTCTTTCAGACTCCCTCTCACGGAATCTCATGTCTACCCTATGACATAGGGAAATTAGATCGTCCAAGGAGGAGGGTAACTCTTGTGTGGTCAGTGCGTCTTTGATCTTATCCGTCAGACCCTGCCAGAAGGCAGCTATCAGGGCCTCGGTGTTCCACTGTAGTTCAGAGGCGAGTATCCGAAACTGAATGACGTACTGGGCCACAGAGTGTGATCCTTGGCGTAGTCAGAGAATGCTGGAAGCCGCAGAGACAACGCGGCCAGGTTCATCGAAAATTTTGCGGAACGTGGAAATGAAGAGTGCACTATCCTCCAATAGGGGGTCATTTCTCTCCCACAGAGGGGAGGCCCACGCAAGAGCCTGTCCGGAAAACAGAGAAATGAGGTAGGCAATCTTGGCACGGTGAGTGGCAAAATGGTGAGGTTGAAGCTCGAAATGGAGAGAGCACTGATTCAAAAAACCTCTACACGTCTTGGGATCTCCATCATATTTTGAGGGAGTAAGCAGGTGTAGCGTGGAAGCAGTAGACACCTGGGATGGCACTGGGGAAGGAGAAGGCGCTTGAGGTTCAACAGTCGCTGAAACAGTTTGTAGAGGAACTCCTCGGGTGGCCAGAGTCTGGAAACACTGGAACAGATGTTGCTGCCGAACATCCTGTTGTTCTATCAGAGTGATCAGATGCTGCAGTATCTCCTTAGCTGTTGGTTCCAATCCTGGGTCTGTCATGGCCTGATCTTACTGTCACGGGCACTAGGAGTTGCTTACCCGAGTTTCACCAGATGGAACTCTGCTAGAGAGGTGGGGTTATGGCATGCACCTCAAAGCAGGCAGGTGAATGATTGGAGCGACACAACAGCAGGAGAGTAGAGGTAGTCTGAGGAAGTCAGCGACTTGCAGCTATGGTTAGAGGAAAGTCAGCGACTTGGAGCAGTAAACTGGAGGCTGAAGATAATGTAGACACGAGGAGTGGACATGGATAGGTGATGGTAGGTAGAGGAGGAGTGAGTGGTCTGCGTACAGCAAGTTGTACCACTGCAGTGATGGGAAGAATAGTACTGGTGCAGGTAGGAAGCAGGGTAGTCGGTGGTCTGCGTTCAGCAAGTTGTACCACCGCTATGGTGAGGAGTCTGGTCCAGGTGTAGGTAGGTAATAGGAGTCAGTGGTCTGCGTGCAGCAAGTTGTACCACTGCTGTGAGAAGGAATGAGGACTTGTCCAGGTGCAGGAGAGTGAAGTTGAAAGCTAAACTGTGGCTGTATGGAAACAGCGTGAATAGAGCAATGTCTTGTGAGGCAGAGATGGAAGGCACAATGAATAGTCTGTATGGAGTAGATGCCTTGCAGGGAGGAGAAGCTGGTCACAGCAGATATGCACAATAACGCTAAGTAGTAGCGTGAGGAGATATCGTAGCTTGAGTGAAAGCTGGTCCTAAATGAAGCAATGCAGTAACACAGTCTATATGGGTACTTGTACCCTGTGCAGCAAACAACAATGGATACAACTGGTATGCGAGCAATAGGCAATAGTCAAAAGTCAGTAGAGCATACCCAGTTGTGTAGATCCGGAATCAGCTGAGAAGTGAAGCGTTGTAGCGGTATGGGAACCGCCGCTGAGTTGAGCAGGGAGCAGCGTGGAAGCTGAAGCACGAGTAGAGCTGGAAGCAGTTTGGAAACTGTACACACGAGTAAAGCTGGAAGCAGTTTGGAAACTGCACACAGGAGTAGAGCTGGAAGCAGTTTGGAAACTGCACACAGGAATAGAGTTGGAAGCAGTTTGGAAACTGCACACAGGAGTAGAGCTGGAAGCAGTTTGGAAACTGCACACAGGAGTAGAGCTGGAAGCAGTTTGGAAACTGCACACACCTATAGAAGTTCACTGGGAGTGAGACTTTAAGATCAGGCCCCTACCTAGGGCTGCAGGTGCCTTAAGTAGGGAGGGGTGATTGATCCCTCAATCACATTAGTGGTCAGGTGTAGTTGTTAAAGGGACCTGCGCATGCCCAGTGCGACAGGATGGCGGACGGCCGCGGTTTCACACAGGTGTGAGCGGGAAAGATGGAGAACCACGTACCAGAGTGGAGGCACTCACACTCCGGTGACTGACACAATGGTTCTAGGTAATTGACCCTGGGTACACTGATGCAACAAAATAACAGAGTAAATTGACAAAAAATTAGAGATAACATTTGCTAGAGATAGATTAATATAAGAAACATTTGCTGCCATTGAAAGGATACAGTCTGAGGTTTTTGTTGATTGATGATAAAAACCGAAGAGTAAAGAAAAGAAAATGTGTTGGTTTTTTTTTCTGATACTAATTCAATTTTTTTTCTTCCTTAGACAAAGGACAGCCATAGAGATATATATTTATTAACTATGGGGATTGCAGGAGAAGTGCAAAATTTTCCCTTAAAGACAGAAGTTAACATTGGGTCATTCTAACACTCTTTCTTCTAGTTGCGATGAGTCATAATAACTTATTTTGCCGAGATTTATTATCTAAAATGAAGTGTGTAATATACTCTGCTTCTGATGGTGTTTTTTAGGTATTCCAGGAAGACACACATGGGAAGTGCAGAATATGCTTCACAAGGGTTAATTCTGCATTTCACTGCTATAACTACAAATCCATCACAGGTTGTAGAAATATTGTTATCAGAGATATCGGGTTCCTTATGAACCAACGATGGACAGGACACTGGATTGGATAGGTAATGTAACTCCCTGTTAGGTTTAAAAATAGGGATGGGGAGGGGCCATAGAATACTTAAGATTTAAGGGGATTAATGAAATAGTTGAGAGCCAATTCCCCATTGTGCCCAATTCAGTTGTCATCTTGCTGTAAATCTACTTTTCTGCTTTTCTGCTTTCTTGCCTTCCTGTTTTTCTGCAAATCTTTTTATTATTATTCTTTGCTGTCTTATTCTCTGTTTTTACACTTCTGACTGTCAATACCTCATTCTTTATAGGCAAACTTAATATCTGGACACAACTCTGGCATGACTGTTCTCAATCTTTCCAACCAAATAAGGGGTGCAGTATGAAAAATAGTATTGCTGTGTTCTAATTTGTTTACATCATGAGTGTTTGAAACTAAATACTTGTTCCTTCATTTCTCAAAAGCAGGACACGAGGTTGCAAAAGGATAGATTACAGTCATGCCAGACAAAGGTCTAATACTTGAGATACTGTCTCACCCAAGGGTCTAAGATAGAGTTAAGGGTACACACACTACCCTGACATAGTCATGAAGGTAGCTAAAGGTTGTCTTTCTATGCTTACTGGAGCTGCTGGGGTCCTTGACGTAGTACTGGGACATGATTCAAGTTTTTATACATTGCATGCGGTTTCAATCCTCCTAAGTCCTACCTAAATTATATATGTTTCCTGAGTAACGTGTACTAAGTGTGCCTCCAAATGCATAAAGGGTTGAAGGAAAGGTGACTCTAACTGAAGGTGAATTTGGCAGACACGCATGTATCTGTATGTCAACTGTGTGGAAAATTTGAATCAGACTTTTGCCACAAGACTTGACGTATGTGACAATGTACAATTTTTACGTTTTATATTTGTCATAGACAGACAGACAGGTACTGAATTTTGTTATAAATGATTATTAAATTCATTTTATCACACAATTATTTTCTTTTTTGATTCATAATTTTATTTACAGATTCACGGGCACTAGGCTCACTCCAAAGTTTGCAAACCTCTATATGGGGTTATTCGAGCAAGAATATACTTGGAGTGGCAACTATGGGGCGAACCTAGTGCTCTATGTTAGATACATTGACAATTTGCTTTTTATTTGAGATGGTGACACTGATTCTTCTTTTTGTTTTGTTGAGCACCTAAATTTTGGTTTGAAATTTACTAGTTCTTTGAATAGGAGTAACATTAACTTCCTGGATATCGCCTTATCAGTGGAAGAGGGACGTATAATTGCACAAACATTCCAGAAAAAAGTAGACAGCAATCAGTTTTTAAATTACAGAAGTTGTAATCTGGATAATTGGGAGAAATACATTCCAAAAGGGCACTCCTTAGATTGCAGAGGAATTGCACGTCAGTTGACACATTCTCCCATCAGGTGGAATCTCTTCTTAGGTCTTTTCAGAACAATAAATGCAAAAAACATGAACATAGGAACGGCGCTAATGATTTATATAATGAAGTGTAATAATAAATACCGACTTCATCTATAAGTGAAAAGTCTCTATCATATGTTTCTTCTATAATCTCAGCCCAATAAGAATTGTAAAAAGTCACCAAAGCAGTCACTAAACGATGGTAAGGACACTGAGCAGACAATGACCAAATTGTGGATGTCCGTTTTTCTTCTCATATATTTCTACGATGATATATAAAAAAAAGTGTGTCTTAACATGCACACCGCACATCACCAGGTGATTCCTTCCTTGATAACCCCATAAGGGTACGCACTTACAAGAATTATATTCAATCACTGACATGTAATATAAAGTACTTCAATTCATCTATATTGCCGATCTCCTCCTTCTCAATTTTCTCCACTGCTTAACATGGATCTGTGCATGTGCATATAAAAAGGAGCATTATCCTTTTATATATAAAAATTTTATTGCAACAACTCTAGCAACATAAAACTCATAAAAACATAAAAGAACAGTATGTACAAACAAAGTGTAAAAAATGCTCAGCTCATCCCGTTCCGGATGGACTCTTACCCTAGAGCAGATGGTATTCAGTATGTAAATGATACAGATGGAGAGCCGGCAAACTCCACTGACACAAAACTTGGGGGAGAGAGCTATTCTAGATCAGGCGTGCACCCCAGTCAATGCTTTCGATCTTTGTCAAGGCTAATGGGCTATGACCACTTCCTCTTTTTAAACCTGAATCAGCCATTCACTATATGATTATTAAATTTGCACCTTTACATATTCATACACAATCTCATCATAAACCACCACAAAGGTACAGCGGAGTGTTAGTCCGATTTTGCTACTCATTCTCATTCAATAATTATAAAAAAATCAAAAGATTCTGAAGTCCGTTTTACAGACCCACCTGCAAACCTAATTATTAAGAGCGCATGTTTTTTATTATTATAAGACATACTTATCCACAGCATGTCATGATTGTCTCAATTCACCCATATACAAGTTTACCTCATATACAATTTTACGATGATACATAAATATCATACGTCTATAATATATCTACTCTGTGGTTCTGTATATTACCAAACTTTCTTATGATGCTGCAAGTTCTGATAGACATAATATTCTCATATTTATGTGGAATCATAATACATAAAACCAAAAACATGCAAAATGTCATATTGTAATATAATTTGTATATCTTTTACAGAATGCTCCTCTTTCCTCTAACCACCTATCTGAGTAATAATTTCACCATTATCTCACTTATTCATATGACTATACAAACATGGATAAGATGAAGAAAATAGATATCCCTTCAGTATTAATGCCAAAAATGGTGGTGAGATATATACACGTCTTTCGCATGAAAAATTGTTGTTAAATAACATATATATATATATATATATATATATATATTGTCAAAGTCGTATAATTGGATGAACGAAAGTATATTGGTTTAATATTGGTTTGCCGTGCGTATTGCGAAGCGTACGCCACGTGTTACGTGGCGTGGTGCGTTCGCACGGTAAAATACGCACGCACACACTCGCATTACAACAGTTAGTTATTTATATCATTTCATATTGGTTCTGTTACACTGTAATTCAGGAGCAGATAGTATTCGGTTTATTGTTAGTATATATATATATATATATATATATATATATATATATATATATGTGTATATATATATATATATATATATATATATATATATATATAGTGATTATATGTACATTGTAGTGTTATTAAAGGTTTAGGTAATAGGAAAGGTGTCATGCCTGATATCATATTGAAGCCCTAATCATCAGCAGCTGTCCGGTGCAGTCGGCGAAGAGATCGCACATTGCATACTTTAGTTATTGATATTAGAGAGTAAACCTTTGTATGATACTGGCTATGAAAAGGAGCAGACCCCCTGGAGAGAAGACCCCCACCTTTGGATTCCTTAGATTGAATCAACCTATTACCTGTCTGGCCTGGACCCACCCAACGTCTGGACCTATAGAAACAATCTACGTCATCTCTATTGTTCACAATGAAACACTGACTGTATATATATTAGCTGCATCTCACTGGGGCCTCAGTCAACTCTGACACAATATTCTATACAGAATATTGTCCATCAGGTCCCGTGGTTGCGCAGTGTGCGCAAGCGATTGCAGCGGTATGTATGTATTATCTTTTGGTA
Organism: Mixophyes fleayi; assembly: GCF_038048845.1. Taxonomy (NCBI): domain Eukaryota; kingdom Metazoa; phylum Chordata; class Amphibia; order Anura; family Limnodynastidae; genus Mixophyes; species Mixophyes fleayi. The sequence goes on along the minus strand of NC_134408.1, from coordinate 89,554,342 downwards.
TTGGCTGTGCTGTACTGTACTTTATCATGATATAATGATGTATTGAATTGTTGACTATTTACATCTGCTAAAATAAATCACTTTGTGCTTTGGACACACATACAATTGATTGGGCAATGCTTATTTTAAAACGATAAAATCACTTTAATAATTTGGGGGCTCGTGAGTTAGGAGTTATGTTACCGGCAGGTATGCAACGCTTACGATATTCGGTTCCTCAACAAAGGGTGGATTGACGGACGCGTCGCATAAAGCAGGAAAGAACGTAATGCGTCTAATACCTGTGGTTCACTGTGTGTTGCGAAACCGAATGTCCGTTGTTGCATAGACTGAAGGAACGCTAATTAGAATCTAGGGACAAGAAAGAAAAATGTTTGTTTTTATTGTCGTTTTACGTTTTAAAGTGTATTGCATTGCTGTGCGTATGTGTACTTCCTGCTGTGCGTACGCGAACTTCTGGTAGATTTGCCACGTGGTTGAACAATCGTTCTGATAGTTATTGTATGCATAGTATAATTACTTGTGAAAGCCTCTGAGACATTATTACGGTTGTTGGGAACATTCAATTTTCTGCGCAGAAAAGGTGTATAGTGTGCGATTTTGTAATGTAGATACACTGTTATTATTCATTGTACTCAGTTGCTGTCTGACGAGGCGGATTGCCCAACTGAAGGACGGTATACAGGGCAGGTATACAGAATGCGAAAAAGTTTTTTCCACAAAAGCGCTACCAATAGATCGCAAGGTTTGCTAATAATTAGTATTGGTAGGCAGTGCGATCTAACCGCACCGTTAGTGCGCATTGGTGAAGCAGCTAGGAGGAATTATGTTGGAAAGGCTGGTTGATTGTATCGACTTTGTTCTCCCAGTTATAATAAACTCAGCAGATTTTTGTGGTTGAGCCAGGGTATCGAGGAGCTGATAGCCCTTGGGGCCCACAGTGATATTTCTGTATTAGGGATCCTCGCCTAGTGCGAGAAAAGCGAGTGAACGCGGCTAAAGGAAATACGTTCACCGAGCATTATAGATCTCTAGCGGTGAGTATAGCAACAGAGTTGAAATTATATTGCTCAACATGGGTGCTAGGCATACGCTAGAGATTGCCAATTTACTGCCTAAGGAAGGTCCTATTGAATCAGCGAGATTTCTCATGTGTAAGAAATATGGTGCATACGCAACTATTTATTGTGACACGTGGGTCGAAATGACCAAAGATTGTAATAGGCCTTTCCCAACAACAGGGAGTTTTAATGCAGAGGTGCTAAATACCGTAAAAGATAAAGTACGGTTGATTAAGTCAACGAAAGTGAGAAATGCACATAATCAATGTTTAAAATCGGGGCAAATGGAAGGTAACACGTGGCAGAGCAGCGAACGCACAGCGGAAGTGAGTGTAAGGAAAAACACGTGTTCAGCGGAAGTAAGCGTACCGGAAACAAGCATTCCGGAAGTGTGCGTTGCAAAGCGTGGCGAACTGAGCGCAAACACGCCCCCGATAAATTCGGTCGGGGTGGGAAGTACAGCCAATACCAAAAATGTAAAAACTGTAACTAGTAAGTTGTATGTTGTTTTACGTAACATTAAAAGTAATATTTCAGGACAAAGAAGAGGAACGGTCCCACCAGCAGGGGCAGCTGCTGAAAGTGGTGAGAATAATGAAAAGGTTAACACAGGGGGAGACATCCATTGTACTGCAGCAGCAATTTCAGCAACTAGTTTTAGTGATTTGGTAGACTTACATCCTGTCTGCACAGCAGCAGTTCCCAATGGGAAAGGAGACAGGAATAGTGATGTTCCCTTAAAACATGTAGCAAAGCATGATCCATGCACTAGGTCTGAAACATTTTCAATTTTGTCTGATTTCCCTGATCCTAGGAAAGATTTGACCAAATGTCAGCAGTTTATTAGATATTATGGTAATGTGTATGAGCCAACTAATAACGATTGGCGAGTATTATTGAAGGCCTGTCTTCCTCTCAATACTGATATACAAAAGTTCATTAAGGATTGTATGTTGGAGGAGGATGAATCCTTAACCGAGGATGATAATCAGGACAATATTAGACATATAATCACACAGTTGGCCATATATTTCCCAGTGAGAGCGGACTGGAGTAAAATTTTTAGTATCCAGCAAAAAGATAGTGAAAATGCAACAGACTATTTTTGCAGAGCTTTGATAGCAATGGGCAAATATACTGGGGTACCAGACATAAAAGATAATGTATATTACAGAGAGGTTGCTGTTAAAGTTCTAATGGATGGCCTCAGGGAAAACTTGAAAAGAAGGGTGCAAACTTCATTACCATACTATAAAGGAACCACTGTAAGTGCTCTCAGGGAGTCAGCTATAGAACATGATAAAAGTATAAACAAACAGAAAGAGACACTAAGTGATAGGGTAATGATGATAAGTATCCCAGCACTAGAGGGACTGCACACACGACCACCAGAATACAACCCACATAACAGGAAACCCAGAATAGTGAGATGTTACAATTGCAGAGAAGAAGGACACATTAGGAAAGATTGTAAAAAGGAAGAGAAACAACACGAGTTGAGGAAGTGTTTTCAAGGCAATAAAATAGGACACCTAGCAAAACATTGTGCAGACATGACAGGGACGTGCTTCTACTGCCATAAGAAGGGACACATGAGTAGGAACTGTGTAGAGAGAAGAATGAATACCTGGGTTGGAAATCACATAGACATCCACAAAGGAGGCGTACACTTCTCTCAGAGGTTCCCCTTTAATTGATTGCACACTCTGTAACAACTAATATTCTGGGGGAGAAATATAGGCGACTCTAGAGTTAATCTGTGGTGAGCATTAAGGTGCAAAATGTAGAAAGAAACTTATTTTTTTAAAAGTAATCTTTGTTGATTTTGTTTGTTCATTTATGTTGTGAAATGTTTGTTTTCCTAAATTGCTAGCCGATAGCAAAGAATAGAAATGTTTGTTTTGTTTGCTGTTTTAAGATAACTATCTTGTTTTTCTTTTCACAGATAAAGGGGACACAAAAGAAGTATAGACAAGTGTTTAAAAGGGGTGAGATAGAGAAATAGAAGAATCACTTTTGAAAGACAAATTAACAATAGACAATTGGAACACTCTTTTGTTTTAGGCTGCAGTGTCTCATGATAATTTGTTTGGCTGAGAATCATTATCCAACAATGAAGTATGTACATACTTTGCTCCAAAATATCGTTTTATGTATTTCAGAGAAAATATGAGTCACTAAGAGTACATTTTTACATTTCTCTATCATAAGTTAGAAAAGTCCGTTGTAAAGGTATGTAGTCAATGAGATACCGAGTTCTTAATGAACAAATGACGGACGACACTGGATTGCACTGTTAAGACCCCCTAGTCAAGTATGGGGAGGGGTCATAGATAGCAAATAGCTAAGTGGAATGAATACAGCCATTTCCCCATAGAGTCAGAGTCCAATCCAGCTGTCATTTTGTTGTAAAAATCTCCCTTTCTACATGTATGTTTGCATTCAAACCTTTGTATTCCCATCATTCATTGCTTTCCTATTTCCCATTCTTTACACAAATGCTAGTCTCTCTCTCCTCTCTCTCCCTCTCTCTCTCTCTCTCTCTCTCCCTCGCTACCCTCTCTCTCTCTCTCTCTCTCTCTCTCTCTCTGCTCTGGTAGAGATAAAATCATACAGTCTCAACAATGGGGCTAAAACATATTTTATTTTTTTACATAAGACAAATTCAGAGATACACACACTAGATTGACATAAGTTACAGAAACAATCAGGGGTTTTGTTTTCATGTGTATAGAAATTGCTGATTTTTAAGCAGAAAGGTTCTGTTGTGGAAATACGATTCATGTTTTATAGATTGCATATCTGTTTTGTTTTTTTTGTTTTATGATTCGTGCCTCCTGTACAAAAATGTGCCTTTTTATGGATGCACAAAGGGTGGAGACAGGAGATTGCTAGAAGATAGGCATACAGATATGCATCTCTATGAAGAACACTGGAGTAGGATTTTTACCACAAGATACGACATAATGTGAAACCCTAGAAAATGTAGAATTTTCATGTTTTATATTTTTCACTGTTAGACAGGCATGTACTGGATACTGTTATATTTGAAGAAAGTGTTATAGAAAGAGACCCCTTTGCCTTTCCCACTTAGTCAAGTAGCTGAATATGAGGTACTGAGAATGACATGTGAGTTGGCAGAGGGAAAATTGATTGATATACATTGGTCTTTAGCATTTTTGTAGTCTAGAGGGCGATGTTGAGGTGACTGAGAAATCGTTTTATAGCAATACCAGCACATGATTAGGACACTACATAATCGACTTTAGACAGTGACACAGTTACCAACTGAAGTAGCTGTTAGTAAGGTCCACACTTACACGCACAACCATACAGGGCTGTCACACCAGGGAGAACATAGCTATCAAATAGACAGCAGGGTTTTATGTGACAGTTAACAAATCTATGTTTTGTTTTGTTTTTCATTGTATTGTTTTAGTTTTAAAAAGGTGAACACACACACACATGCACGCATACACATATTGGTTAATATAGGAAGATTTGTGTTACCTGAGGGATAAACTGTCTGGAAGGTGAAGAGATGTGGTGAGGAGTCTGGTGGACTCTGGAGAGATGGACAAGGTATAATAATAGAGCCATCCCATATCCCTCCTGCTGATGGGTTTTCCTCCAGGTAAAACAAATACACGTCATCCAATTACCACCATGCAGGATCCTCAAGTATACACAGGTGTACCAATGAAATATGTCTGGGTAGAGGTGTATTGAAATGTGTCTAATGTATTACTGTATCATACTCAAAGCTTTTGTTATTCAATGTGATAGTCCTAGAGTTATAATAGATGATAGGGGTATTCATGTTATTGATAATAGATGTATAATGTATGAGTAGTGGTAACAAATCACATACTTTCAGTTAGCCATAAACCAGTGTGAACATAAAGTAGTGGTACTCGGTAGAATGAATTGAATAGAATAAGAGTTGGAACTTGATTGAAGTGCCACTAGTCCTTTCCCGATACCAAGAGATCACCCTTGGGCAGACTCCTAACCTGTCAGTTTTTGAAATGTTCTTGACCCCTCGTGAGATGAGATTGTAACTGGGAGGCTAGGTTAGACCTTGAGAGAAGGTAAATAGTGAGACAGCAACCTAGAACGTCCAAAACACTGTTTCCTGAAAAGTCACACTAACTGTCAGGATGTTGGATCGGGAGAGTAAGTTGTGGAGCAGAAATCTCTTAAGCTTAGGTTATTTGCCAGACAGGTACCAGGTGTAGGCTACCAGCCTCACGGCTTCAAGGGTAGCAGAGACACACTGGTGCCCATACCACCCACTGCAGAGGGGCCAACACTCAGAGAAGGGTCTAAGGGCACTCATGAGTTTGTACTGGAAGGCCTCGAATGCAGTTAGTAGCACCTGAGCCAAAGGCGAAGACTGTTGTCCAGCATGAAGTTGTAGTTTTTCCTCTTTTGTGTTCTCTCATTTCATTCTCTTCTCGGGACGGTTAATTCTTTTGATTATTAGCAGGTGACAGAGACTGGTTCAGGTAATGATAAGGAGGTATTGGGGAGGAAGAAGTTAGTAGCATAATCAGTCCAGCCAATTACTCTGTTCAATTCAGGGGTAAAGGAAAATTTGGAAACCTTGGAGCTTGGAGAAAGTGCGAGGGACTATTGTCTGAGTAGCATTACGTCCGTAAGTATGGTGACCCCATAGTTAAAAAAGAGATACACCCAGCAATGCCAGTCCAGTAATATCCGGACTCGAGCAGGCATCCTTGAGAATGATTATCATTCTTGGGAGGGGAAGGTTTTAGACCAAACAAAGTGCTGGGCGTGCTCACACGTGCCTCAGTGATTATATCAAGTAGGATTAGTTCTCTTTCCGCTAAATATTCTTGAGGTACCCGAACTATGAGCGGGAGGTCACTAAGGGAAAAAGTAGGACACCTAGGTCCCTTAGTCTGAAGTCTCCCAATGCTTTGCAAGCCGATCACTGTTAAATCTGAGTATTGAGAGACTGGGAAGAACGAACAGACAATAGCCCGCCCACAAGTGTTGATGAAAAGAACTGGTGACATTATTAGATGTGTGTATATTAACGCAAGCTGAAGGAGATTGCATATGACATTATTGATAGACATAGGATGATGCTATTGATGAACATGAAGTGTTTAAATGTATTCTGAGCTTAAAGACATGCGTTGGACAGAAGAACCTGTTAAACTTGAAGAACTGTAGTAGAGAATTCTGTATAGCTGATACACGTTCTACTGTACCTTGTACCTTTCCAAATAATGTATTAAGTGTTTTATTGCACCCTTGAAGGGCATACACAAGGTTATCTCCAAGCTCGAGAAGTGTACGGTTTATAGTAAAAGAAGAAGTCGTTTAGAGGATTAAGACTCTCTCTTATGATAACTTGGCTAGAGCTACAAACAGCGTGGACATACACCAAGGGGGATTTGTATTACATAACAATGAAACGTGGTACTGAGATCCTGCATATAACATCTTTAAGGTGATAGTTTATTGTACTATCAAAGGGTGGACTGTCAAAGTCGTATAATTGGATGAACGAAAGTATATTGGTTTAATATTGGTTTGCCGTGCGTATTGCGAAGCGTACGCCACGTGTTACGCGGCGTGGTGCGTTCGCACGGTAAAATACGCACGCACACACTCGCATTACAACAGTTAGTTATTTATATAATTTCATATTGGTTCTGTTACACTGTAATTCAGGAGCAGATAGTATTCGGTTTATTGTTAGTATATATATATATATATATATATATATATATATATATATATATATATGTATGTGTATATATATATATATATATATATATATATATAGTGATTATATGTACATTGTAGTGTTATTAAAGGTTTAGGTAATAGGAAAGGTGTCATGCCTGATATCATATTGAAGCCCTAATCATCAGCAGCTGTCCGGTGCAGTCGGCGAAGAGGTCGCACATTGCATACTTTAGTTATTGATATTAGAGAGTAAACCTTTGTATGATACTGGCTATGAAAAGGAGCAGACCCCCTGGAGAGAAGACCCCCACCTTTGGATTCCTTAGATTGAATCAACCTATTACCTGTCTGGCCTGGACCCACCCAACGTCTGGACCTATAGAAACAATCTACGTCATCTCTATTGTTCACAATGAAACACTGACTGTATATATATTAGCTGCATCTCACTGGGGCCTCAGTCAACTCTGACACAATATTCTATACAGAATATTGTCCATCGGGTCCTGTGGTTGCGCAGCGTGCGCAAGCGATTGCAGCGGTATGTATGTATTATCTTTTGGTATTGGCTGTGCTGTACTGTACTTTATCATGATATAATGATGTATTGAATTGTTGACTATTTACATCTGCTAAAATAAATCACTTTGTGCTTTGGACACACATACAATTGATTGGGCAATGCTTATTTTAAAACAATAAAATCACTTTAATAATATATATAAAAACAAAAACAGACATAGGTCCTCTGCACTCACCATTTACAGACTGGGGTGCAAGAGGGGGTTGCCCACATTGTATAGACAAGAAAACAGGGATACTCTGCACTCTCCAAACACAGGGAAAGACTTGCCTTTAAAAGCTGTGTGCAGGTAAGCCTTAAGCCCAGATAAAATATCATAACATTTGATCATGTTAGGACTGACCAGAATGGGAAGACTTTGGCGTGAGTTGGTCAGCTTAAACATATATTGCAATATGTGGAACTAACATTCCCTGTTTTTAATATAGAACAGTACTTGATATATCATTAATTATGTGTTTGGAGAGTGCAGAGTATCCCTGTTTTTTTATATATATATATATATATATATATATATATATATATATATATATATATATATATATATATATATATATATATATACATATACATATATAATAAACATTCTCACCAATCCTTTCCTATGCTATACACAATTTCCTTCTTGCGATCTTAGGAATACACAATAATTCTACATTAAAAACCATATGGTCTCAAAATCGTTATACAGACCATTCAAGAATAAAATGTCCATTGATTATATGGGGCGTATTCAATTGTTTGCGAGACGCGTTAAAATTTCGCGCTCGAAAAGAAAAAATATTCCGCGCTCGTTTTAAAAACAAAGTCGCTCAATTCAAATGTTAAGATTGCATCCTCCCCCTCTGCTCTAGTATTGGTCCTGGCGAGTTTGAAAGCTAGGGACTGGTTTAGGCAGTCAGTTCAGTATTAAAAATTAATGCAGCCATCAGCAAACTGTCATTTGCTGATAGCTGTTGGCTAACTTGGTTGGTGACTGCTGTGGCTTGTGACTCCTGAGGCTTGTGACACCTGACTGCTCTCCATTGCTCTAATCTTCGATATTGGATTAGTGAGTTGACTGTACACTGCACTACACACACATAAAACTAACTTTACATTTATAATAATCATATATTTTTTTCAATACTGACAAATACACACAAGAATATACTACAGACATACCATACTTATTAAATTGCACCCACCACACACATATATCTATATATATATATATATATATATATATATATATATATATTTACACACATACACACACATAAAAATATTTGTATTGGTTTTTTGTTTTTTCATCCTGTATTTCTACAATTGCATTATTGTCCTTTTTTTCTTGAATAAATGTAATTAGTTAGCATTTACTTTTCTGTAGTTTACATAGATTGTATTGAACCTAGTTCGGTCCCTTAAAAATTATATTATAATTTATTTTCAATACAACTGCATATTTTTTTTTAGTCAAGTACTTGTGTAGTTTAATTAATTGTTATTACTAGTGTATTATAGTAGAAGTATATTTATAACATACTAGTGTACTGTAACCTTAGGCAAGTGTTGTTAAATAGTCAATAGTTTTTATTTGTTTTAGCAAGTAAAATTTATTAGAGTAGCCATGTCTAGGGAGCGTAGGGATTCTTCTTCTTCTTCTACACAGGGAACCCAAGAAGAAATTGTCAGCAGTGGCGAGGAATGGAGAGACAAACCTGAGGAGTGCCAAGAAGAAAGAAGGCGGCAGCAGTTTGTGAGCAGCGTGCAAGCCAGCACAAGCACCCAGCAGCAACATCTTGCAGAGAGTGGATCTGATGACGAAGAAGGACCATCTGTAACACAATCCAGGCGCTTCACATTTGAGGAGAATGAAGTCCTTGTCGCTGGGGTACTGCAACATTACGAGACACTGAAGGGTGCTCAATCGCTGAAGGCGTCCATCAAGCATAAGCAGAAGATTTGGTCCCAGATTGCCTCTACTGTGTACGCAGTAGGTGTTAGAGTCAGATCAGTTGCGGTTTGCATGAAACGCTTTCGGGACTGCAAGCGCACCACGAAGGCGAAGATGGCAACCGTTGCCCGTCATTCCAGGGGAACCGGTGGTGGCAAGCCACTGCGCCTACAATTTAAGCCTTGGGAGAAGAAGATGCAGCAAATTCTCAGTGCTGATCTTGTGGAAGGGACAGTGGACACCCTTGATCCATCCACCTTCCAGCCACGAGGTATGTATAATTGTCTATAAAAGTAATGATGTGAATTAAATTTAAAATCATTTCTAAACTTTTTTTACAATTTTGCAGAACAAGATGCAGCACAAAGGAGAAGACATAAAAGTGAAGCAGTACCCCGGAAAAGAAAATCCAAATCAGGAGGTAAATGGCAAATGTATAATAATGAATGTTTTATTTTTATTTTTTTTACTTGCCTTGCTAAAATCTTATATACAGATGTACTAAAAAATGTTTCTTTTAATTTATTTTAGATTTGGGTTATTCTCAAGGACACAAGGGCCAGAGGAGTGTAGAAGGAGAAGGTATGATATTAAAGATGCACACATGCATGTATACATGCTCCATAGATTACATACTTGACACTACACATTACACCCAGATAACACTTTAGTGCTAGATTTACTAAGCTGCGGGTTTGCAATAGTGTGGATGTTGCCTATAGCAACCAATTATATTCTAGCTTTATGAAAGCTAGAATTTAATTGGTTGCTATAGGCAACATCCCCAATTTTTCCAATCCACAGCTTAGTAAATCTAGCCCTTAACCTTTTAGAAACTTAAAGCAATATTATTCACACATAACAGTTTTTATGAAAAATATCCCCTATGTTAAATAAAAAAAAAACTTGTTCCATAATTACCGAAAGTTGTTTATTATTTTATAAATGTTTTACACCAAAATTTAATCAAACATATTTGTGTATGTATGTATGTATGTATGTACATACATCATCATCACCATTTTTTTATATAGTGCCACAGATTCCGCAGCACTGTACAGAGAAATCACTCACATCAGTCCCTGCACCATTGGAGCTTACAGTCTAAATTCACACACACAGACACTAGGGTCAATTCCAATAGCAGTCAATTAACCTACAAGTGTGTGTGTATATATATATATATATATATATATATATATATATATATTTATTCTCATATATATCTACATATACTCATATATATCTACATATACACAAACATATCTACATATACACATACATATTTACATGTTTATAATTTGGTAATAGTGAGATAGAAATGTATATCATTTGTCTTATAATACCAGGAATTGATGTTACACTTGTTACTATTATTATTGCATGCAATTAATATCTATCAAAAAAATATTCTTCCAATGTAAAATGTAATTTGATATTTTTGGTGCTATCTGTATGCAATGAATGTAATATTTCCATAGAATCGACAAAAAACTAAAATGTAATGTTATTGCTTCTTTATAAATAAAAATAAAATTTATTTTTATTATAGGTGTGACATTGCTTATGCCAAGACAAGTCGCAGTGGAAGTAGCGAGAACGTCTTCCAATCAAGGTATAAATTGTGATCAAGTTGATATAATATATTTTAAATATAGTACATTTTGCAAAGCTTATTATAATTATTTGTTACAGAAAATGTAAGCTGTTTAACCAAGTCTACTCATCCTGCCAAAAGTGTGGAACCAATTAAAAAAAGGTAATTATATTTTCATTGTAAAACAATATGCATATATCTCCATCTCTCTCTTTTACTATAACTCTCTCTCTTGTTATATCACTGTCGCTCTTAGATCTATCAATGTCTCTCTCTCTTTCACTCTCTCTCTTTCACTCTCTCTCTCTTTCACTCTCTCTCTTTCACTCTCTCTCTCTTTCTCGCTCTCTTTCACTATCACCCTCTCTTTCACTGTCACTCACCCTCTTTTTATTTTAATATTGCTTTATCTCTCTCTATCCTTCCCTTTCACTATCACACTCTCTCACTCACTATTCCTGTGTGTCACTCTTGATCACTATATAAATCCTGGCAAAAAATTAATAATAGCATCTAATAGTATTTTAAAATTAACTTACAGCTCACAAGAGAAGAAGAGTGACTGAGGGAGACGTCTCGGAATCTGTTGCTGATGTACAGCAAGGTTTTTATCTATATACCTATCTCTCTCTCTCTCTCTCTCTCTCTCTCTCTCTCTCTCTCTATGTGTATATATATATATATATATATATATATATATATAAAATAATTCATTTTATCTAATTTATTATTATGTATGGAAGCCCGACCCGTTGAAGAGATACGTGAAGAAGGGGGAACATCAATAACCCTTGCTCATAGTCCAGATGGTATGAGGATGTGAAAAATTGTGTGTACATAACTATCTAGCAATATATTCTCTTTTTTTTTTACCGATCCATAGGAATATACATATTTTTATTGTACACATGTATCATTTTAGATAATGAAATGTCTCACATGTTTGTTATATTTAATTGACAATATTAATTTATTTTTTATTATTGTATGTTTTAGAATCCATCATCCCAAGGGAACTGGTGGTAACACCAATATCCACCTTTTATTCTCAAGCTGCCATGGAAGAAATAGCATCTCCTGTCGGCTCAGTAACCGGTGAAAAATTATTTTTTTTACTTGTTTTAACAGAATACATGCATTTCTCAATTAATTTTAAACATGAAAATCATATAATGTAATATCTGAATAATTGATGTAGTAAATATTTTTTTGTTTTACAGAGCGATTACATGACAGTGAATCACTGACATTTTCTCCAGCTGACAGTTTGGTCCACGAAGATGCTGCAACAAGATTTGACATGCTACAGCAAGCCTTCCCCAACCTTCAAGTTCCAACCACCGAAGGGGAAGGTCCATCTCAAGCAAGGGTACCCTCCACAGGCACCAGTCTTCCAACACAACTGGTGCATGGTCTGCCCGAACAAGGCACTCGGTTTCATTCCATCACAGACTTTGCCAGAAAGATGGAAGGAAGGCAGGAAACATCTCGCAGAAATATGGAAGACAGAGTACAGAGAATTGGTGACTCGGTAGACCGTTTGACGTCTGTTGTGGAAGAGGTACGAAGCTCCCGTAATACCACCAATTCGTTACTGGAGCGACTCATCACAGTGCACAGTGAAATATCTGCATCTATTCAAGTAAATAACAACATTCAAGCGCGAATGGCTGTTGCAATGGAGCAGAATACAGCAGTGTATTACCAGATGAATCAATCCATTTCACAGATGCATATGCAACAACAACAACAACAGACAATGCATCTGCAAATGCTGTCAATGCATGTCATGAATATCAGTGAAGAGCTGAGAGTCCGGCGAACACAGGGTAATGTTTCAGTCCCATTACCCGATTGGAACATTTCTGGATTTGTTCCACCAACACCCCAGCAGAGGACATCATCTGCACTCCACACCCCCGTGGTGGAAGTAAGAAGACCGGAGTCAGCAAGGAGAAGATTGTTACAGGAAGATCCAGAAGAGGAAATCATCAACCCCGTCTCATCTGAGGAAGAAGGGTAAGAAAGTAATTTTTTTAAAAAACCGTATATAAGTGATAATAGGTTAGTGACATAAAAACAGAAATATGTCATATGTACAGTAATGTCTACTTTTCAGGATTGAAAATGCATATTTGTGAGAAATGTGACTTGTTATTTTTTTTTTTTTTTTTAGTTTCTTATATGAATGTGAATGTATCCTAATTTCTATGTTTTACGTTCAATTCTAGGTAACCCAGAAGCATCGTGGATCAAAATGCGTAGGAAGTGAAAGCAAGAGGATAACATCATCCAAAAGCATTACGTTACAATGTTATTTGGTATTTATTTATTTATCTCTAGGATATATGCCTGAAATGTGTGAGTCTCCGTGTGTGTGTGTCTCCCCGTGTGTGTGTGTGTGTCTCCGTGTGTGTGTGTCTCCCCGTGTGTGTGTGTGTGTGTATATATATATATATATATATATATATATATATATATAATTTTTTTTTATTTTATACTTTAGAAGATTTAAGTTTTTAAATCATATTTTTACTCTTTTATCATGATAACACAGAAAAAAGTGAAATGTAAAGACCTTTCAACATCAGGAATGATCAGCAATGTTAAATATTCGATGAGTTTGTTTCAGTTTATTCTTTTTTATATTTGTAATGTAATTTTATTTTTTTTCCAGAATGGAAGGGATATCATGTGACATGGACAATGAAATATAAATTTTATATTCCAGTCCATACTGATCCTTCCTTGTTTTAAAAGTTATGTTTGTATTTTGTATAAAAATACAGGTTTCATGGGGGCGTGGCTTGGCGGCCATCCTGGACGGACGTCTCCTCTGCTGGCTCTCCCCTAGACGAGCTTTCACCCCACTTTCCTGGCCCCTCACCCTCACCTGATTGCGCCCGGTGCCTCGCTGAACCTCCCCGCTACAACCGGGTGCCTCTCCCGTCCCTGTGGCTGCCGCACATCACGCTATCGGCAGCGGGATCCGCTGACGCCTACACCCCCTGCCAGGCTCTGCATCCGCCCTTGCCGCTTCGCTCGGGCCCTGACTGGGGGCACAAAGAATCTAGCATATTGGGCTGCCTGCTCCTCTTGGCCCAGCTTCCTACCCGGCTGCTCACCTGGCTTACCGAGATCTGTGCCGCCGAAGAAACCGGAAGTGCCGCTTACCCGAACTTCCGGTCGGCCACGAAGGAGACTGCAAAGAAGGGGCCTGCCCAAGCTAAGACCCGGCACACTCTGGAGGTCCTTTTACCTGTCTCACGCTCGCACCAGCTGCAGGCTCTGCAGATCAATTCCTACAGGTCAGTGCACAGACCAGGAACATAAGGCAGGTCTCATTAACCCCCTCACAAACCGGAGTCTGAAGCTTACATCCCCCCTGTGCTCACACCATATCTGCTGATGCAAGCGGTTTCACCTTCCTCCATCCAGCCAACTCTCTACTCATTGTACCTCCTATTTCCCTCACTGCCCTGAAGGTGTAGAAGGATTACGGACCAGCTCGTGGCTCACTCACTCCTTGTGTTCTGGTTCTGAAGCCATAGGAGAGCGACACCCACTCACCCCCACTGAGTGACCCGAGTGATTTTCGTCTTTACATTTTGCTACTTGGACTCTGTCCGTTACCCTGGGTTGAGGATATACTCATCTGATTTAATTTCCTCCTGATTACCCAGTTCGAACTACCTATGTTCTAATTCTACTTGTCCCGTGGGAGCGGGTCATTTTCTGAAACACTACCCTGAATGTAACCATACCAACTCTGTTGTTACTCATTCTATCATGTCGCACAAACCAAAGAAGAACCCTCCCCTTCAAACACCCAGTATGTTCTCCAGAAGCGCCAAGGCTGCCCCACCTTCTACTTCTGCCCCGGCATCTCCGAGTTCTGATGCTGACACTCCTCAGCCCTCTTTGGCTGATAAAGTGAAACAAGTGAAGGCCACTATTCAGTCAGAATTCCGGGCTTTAGTCACAGAGTTACGCACGGAAATCGCTGCCCTGGGTGTTCGCACCGACTCTCTGGAAAAAACAACTACAGATCTCTGTGTCTTCCAGACCCAAACTGACCAGGATATAACAGCCATTCGGGCCGACCTGGACTCTCTCAAAGAACAGTTTGAGGATCAAGAAAACCGTTCCCGACGGAACAACATCAGGCTCAAGAATGTTCCAGAGTCGATCACATCTGAGGAGCTATCCCCATATTTGCAGGGTCTATTCACTTCTTTGGTTCCAGACCTAGCCTCTGACGATTTCCGCCTAGACCGTGCACATCGGGCTCTCCGACCCAAGCCCCAGCCTTCTCAACCACCCAGAGACGTCATCATACGCCTTCATTATTACTCCACCAAAGAGAAGATTCTCGTCGCTGCTCGGGACCTCCGAGACTTTTCCTACTCCGGGACCAACCCTCTCTTTTTCCAGGACCTTTCTCCTATTACATTGAAGAAACGTCGAGACCTAGCCGACATCACCCAATGCCTACGCTCGGCTGGCATCCGATATCGCTGGGGGTTCCCCTTTCAGCTTTCTTTCTCCCATGATAACCATGCATACTCAATCAAGACCCCGGAACAAGGTCGGGACCTGTTACAAACTTTGAATCTCCCAGATCTCCCGAGTTCATCCTCCACCTCGTCTGCAGTGACCTGTAAACGACCTCCTCAAGCCGAATGGTCCTCTACGTAAATATTGCTAAGTTATAAGTTCTTTATTCTGCTGTTCTTTATTTGTTACTCTCGATTTAATATATTCAGTGTGTATTCTATGTCTTACTGCTTACATTTGCTCGGGGTCCTGCCCTGATGGGGGTGATCCTTAGACTCAGTCTTCCTCCACTTGTCTGTGGGCTACTTGTGGGCCATATGCCCTTTCTCACCGGCTCCCCCCTGAATGGCTTGACCTCTGATCAAACTTACTGTTCATACTTCATAACCTGGGAGGTGATCACACATGTTTTACACTCTGTTGAAACTATGTTAACTCTTTTCGTTTTTGGATTTGCTTATTTATCCCGTTTTCCTAAGATTTGCAATAACACATGATACTGTTTTATTTCTGTCCACTGTTTGGTGTATGTACATGTGTATATATATGTGTGTATATATATGTATATATATATTTAGATATATATATATATATAAAAGCTGTGAATACCTTTTGTTATTTCTCCCCTCGATGGAGGTTGCCGTCTCGGCGGACATTGAGCGGTGAGGTTTCGTTTCTATGTAACGGTTTTCTATTTAGATTTCACACAATTGCCGCTAGGTGGCCATTGACATGGTTCGGTTCCACTCCTATGTTCTTTGTAGATTCAACACAATGCATAATCTACCTGTTTTCACATAGGTTCCCTGTTTTGTTTTGTTTTTCGTGTTTGGTTTACATGTATAATGTTGCATTTTTCCTCATTGGGTAGTCTCACTGTTCCTCGCTCGACCTACTGTCCCGCTCCCACGACCTTTTAGTGGTCAACTTTTCCGTTCACTTTTGGCTGTCCGTGCCTTGCCCCCCTTTTCCGATACCTATGTTGTACCTTTCGTTTCTATTCCGGACCGGCTTCCCTTCGGGGAAGATGGTCTCCCACTTTCCCTTTTCTATCCCCTTTCTGTCCCTATTCACTAGCCCTCCTACTCGCTCCAAGCCCCCAGACCCGCCATGACTCTCAAAATTATCTCCCTCAATGCTAATGGCCTCAATTCTCCCACCAAATGCACAATGGCTCTTCAGCACTTTAAACGCCTTAAGGCAGATCTCGTTTTCTTACAGGAAACACACTTCAAGATTCCCCACCCGCAATTGACATGCAAGACATACCCTCATACTTACTATGCATCCTCTGATAGTAAACAAAGAGGTACTGCCATCCTCATACATCGCAACACTCCTTTCTCATTGGAATCCCAATACTCTGACCCTTTAGGCAGATATCTAATATTGATTTGATCTCTAGGTTGCGCTAAGCTCACACTAGTGTCTCTATACGCTCCCAGTGTGGGGCAGGGTGCCTTTTTTTCCGCATTTTTTGAACAACTTTCCACCATAGTTAAAGGTCAAATAATTGTAGGTGGCGATTTCAATTCCACCCTGGTCCCCGGGATGGATCGCTCCTCTGTTTCCTCCTCCTACGCCTCCGCTCACCGAGAATCTAAAACTTTGGTATCCCTCCTCAAATCTTACGACTTCTATGATGCTTGGCGCCTTGCTCACCCCTCTGGTAGGCAATACACGCATTATTCAGCCCCACACAACATCCACACTCGCATTGATCTCATTCTCATAGATCGCTTCACTACTCAGCAGCTTGTTGATTCCGATATCCTTCCGGTTAGCTGGTCGGACCATGCTCTGGTCCTGCTTGAAATCTCCTTCCCCCGCCTGCGCTCTACTCCCCCAAAATGGCGACTGGACGACACCCTACTTCTAAAGCCCGATCAGATCCTCTCTATCTCCGAATCCATTAAGGAATTTATCTCTCTGAACTCTTCATCAGATATCTCGCCTTCCATTCTCTGGGAAGCACATAAAGCCTCCATACGCGGCACACTTATTGGGCTCTCCGCCTCTCGCCGCAAAGCCGAACTTGCTCGCATAGTGGATCTCGAATCGCAAATCACAGCTCTAACGGCACTACACGAGCGCTTTCCTAAACGCAAGACCCGACTTAAGCTGATCGCTCTTCGCGGGCAATTACAGCAAATTCTCTCCAAAAAGGCGGCCAAAACCCTTGGTTGGCTCCATCAGAAGTTCTACGAGAGGGGTGATAGAGCAGACAGACTACTAGCCCAGAAGCTACGAGATAAATGTACCCGCAACCGCATTGACTCTATCAAAACCAAACTGGAGATCTCACCTATGATCCCAAACATAGCCGATACCTTTAGAGACTTTTACGCTTCTCTCTATAACCTCCCATCTCAAATTAGTGACCCGACATCTCTACACTCTAAAATTAATGATTTTTTATCCTCAATTGCCCTGCCCACACTTACCACTTCACAATCTGATTTTCTTAACGTACCTTTTACCGCCGACGAAATTGCTCGAACAATTAAAGAACTGAAAAACACCTCAGCTCCCGGCCCTGACGGCTTCACGGCCGTGTATTACAAAACTTTTTCCAACTCTCTCATGCCCATGATTCTCGAGCTCTTCAATGCCATACTCCTCGGCTCTAAGTTTGATCAGGCTACCACTCGGGCAGACATTGTGGTTATACCCAAGCCTGGACGCGACCCTCAACTCTGCGGAAATTATAGACCTATTTCCCTGCTCAATGTCGACCTCAAATTGTTTGCAAAACTTCTCGCTAATCGCCTGAACTCTGTCATCACCTCTCTCATTCATCCTGATCAGGTCAGCTTTATTCCGGGTCGCCAGGCATCAGACAACACCCGGCGTGCAATTGATCTGACCTACGTCTCCAACTCACGCAACATTCCCACCCTACTCATAGCCTTAGATGCGGAAAAGGCTTTTGACAGGGTAGCTTGGCCTTATATGCAGCGGACTCTCGAGGTCATGGGCCTGAAGGGCCCCTTTCTTCGGGGCATTGCCTCCCTATACTTTATTCTTACCGCTTCTGTTCTCGCTAATGGCTTTCAGTCCTCTCCCTTTGAAATCCGAAATGGCACGCGACAGGGATGCCCATTATCCCCACTTATCTTCGCACTTATGATTGAACCCCTTGCTCGCAAAATCCGTATTAATCCTGATATCTCCGGTGTTCGGGTGGGTTCCTCCGAACATAAAATATCTCTATACGCAGACGATATCCTTTTGTCAGTCACAAACCCTCTCATATGCCTTCCAAATCTTCTCAAGGACATTGCTCTCTTTGGCACTCTCTCCAATTATAAAATCAATGCCTCCAAATCAGAAATCCTGGACCTCAATATCCCCTCTACTCTTCTTTCAACCCTCAAATCCAGTTTTGATTTTAGATGGCAACCCCACAAACTAAAATACCTCGGGATCTACCTCACTAGACTCTACGATCAATTGTACGCTGCAAACTTCCCCTCTTTATTTGCGGCCATTAAGGCTGACCTTTTAAAGTGGGATAAACTCATTATCTCCTGGACAGGCAGAATAAATTCCCTTAAAATGAACATCCTCCCTCGACTTTTATACCTGTTTCAGACCTTACCCCTCAAAATCCCTGCTAACTCCTTTAAGCTTCTTCAACAAATGGCCACCAAATTTATTTGGTCTGCCAGGAAGCCCAGAATTCGTATGCAGACTCTCCACAAATCTATTCAAGAAGGAGGCTTGGGAGTTCCTCACTTTCTCAAATACTATCGTGCTACTCATCTCACCCAGTGTGTACTCCTCCACTCTCCTCCAGGACAGCGAGTTTGGGTCGACATTGAATCCGCTCTCTCAGACACTATCTCTCCCTCCTTGCTTCTCTGGCTTAAGCCCCAGCATCGACCTCCTTCCTCACGTCTCCCCACTCCACTAGCATTCTCACTTGCCTCTTGGACTCATACGGTTTCCTCATATAATTTAGCTCCCAACTCATGGCGCATGACGCCTCTCTGGAATAATCCCGTCTTTCCCTCAGGACTCCGCCCAACTCAATTTTTTCACTGGACACGTTGTGGCATCAACTTCCTCTCCGACCTCAATCTTTCCATCTTTTACTGATATAAAAAAGCGATTTCGTATCCCTTTGTCCTGCTTCTTTCAATACCTACAACTTCGACATCTGTATAACTCTATTCGACGTACAGTCGCTGACATACATCTAACTTCTCCCTTGGTTTCTTTTTGTAATCTTCGCTCCTCTTCCCAGGGCCTGATCTCCATACTCTACCGCCTCATGGTAAAATATAATTGCACCCCTAAAGATTCTCATGAGCTCAAGTGGGAGGAGGACATGGGGGAGTCACTCTCCCCTGGGGAATGGGTTAAGATTCGTCTGAACCTTTCTAAGACCTCTATTTGCACCAGGATCAGCGAAAACAGTCGCAAGATTTTTTACCGCTGGTATCTGGTCCCTCACTGTCTTCACATAATATACCCAGACTCCTCATCCCTATGCTGGCGTCAATGCGGTCGGGAGGGTACCCTGTCTCACATATGGTGGCACTGTCCAAAACTACTTCCTTTCTGGAAGTCGGTCCACCGGTTAATCTCTGATGTCACTCAGATCTCCCTTCCCCCATCTCTGTCATATTCCTTGCTCCCGCGCTTTATTCCCAAGGTATCAAAATCAACTCAGAAACTCATCACACATATACTTAGTGCTGCTAGATGCCAAATTGCTCTATCTTGGAAAAATCTGAGTCCTCCTTCTCTGCCATCAGTCATTAACAGTACATGGCAAGTTTACCATATGGAGTATATGACTAGTATTCTCCGTCACACCCCTGTCCAATTTGACAAGGTCTGGACCCCTTGGACCGAGCACCACGGAGCCTCCTCCCCTCTGGCATTTTAAGGCCATTGAGCCTCAACTATTAATCCTAAACCCTGTCATGGTTCACCATCTTCTCCATACTTTTATTTTCTTCGCTTTGGCTAGTGAATTCCCCTGTCCCTCTTACTCCTATCCTTCCCTCTCTCTTTCCCCTCCTTCCCACTCCCCTCAAATTAATCTTTGCTTCTTCATATTGATAACAATATGCTGTTTATATTTCATGGAAACTTCATTGCAGCTTTTTTCCACTTGTATTGCCTGTTTCCTTTTTTTTTTGCTTGTATTGTAAAACTCAATAAAATATCTTTTAAAAAAAAAAAATACAGGTTTCACATACACTTCTTTCTTTTTAATTTTTTAAGATTGCACCCAAATATTGGCTGGATACAACTTTCACGAATATGGAATCGAAAATTGCAGACATAACTAGAGTTTTCAGGTAATAAACTATAGAACTATTGACTTAGACATACATTGTTAAGGCAGTCAAAAATTTGAATGTATACATTTGTCTCCTTATCAAGATTACAACAATAGGATATGTTGTGTCCTTATCAACATTAGCATGTATTTAGATGTTAAATGGAATACTAATTTCACAGATAAGCTTTTAATAATTTTTTTTCTTCCAGATGTTCGGATGGAATTGGTGGATGTCATTTTAAAGAAACAGCTTGAAAATCCAAGGGACTGACTGAACTGTAGAAAAATGTATTAAAATTTTTATTATGTATTTTGTACAATAAAATTTAACTTTTGAATTTATTGTTTCTTTATTTATTAGATAGATACACCTTCATCAAATTCAGTTACATACACAATATTTTTTGGGTATAGTAGTTCCATTTTAAAAATTTTAGGATGTTGTACACTTGTTAACTGTGTACTACTGCAAACTTTTTTTTTTTTATAAATAAATGCAGCACATGACAATAGAGAGAATAGACATTACATTTTTGCATGTACCCTAAACTTTTTGATACATGTATGCAGGGTGTAATTGGTCCTACTCTGATATATACTCATTAGTGTTAGGAACCCCTCCAGCCGGCACAACACAACCCGGAATCTACTCTGCCAATCAGGTGTTCACTGGAGCCCCTGATGGTGGGGAAAGACTGGGCCGCAGACTGACAGAGGGTCGTGAAGTGTGTACCGGCTGGGGAGAACCCAGGCAAGCGGAGTGGAGTCCAAGCAGAGGTCAAGGGCCGGCAGCAGATAGCAGATCCGATAATCAAGCCGGGGTCAGGAGTCACGAGCAGACAGGATGGTCGGTATACAAGCCAGAGGTCAAGGTCACGAAAAACACAGGCAGGGTCCAAATCCAGGCAAGGGATCATACACGGGTAGTCAATAGGATTTCCAAGAGACAGATTTCCAAGGTCAGCAGACTGGAACAGAAACTATAACCGGCAGTGAGGCTGCAGACCTCACTGCCTTAAATACTAGTGGCCACCAATCAGAGCCTAGCTTTGAATCACACACAGCCCCCTACCTGATTAATGTATCAGGCATTAATCAGCCCACAGGCTTGTTAAATCAAGCCACAGGAAGTTTTACCTTCTGCGCATGCGCGCCCGGCTTCCTCCGTTGCCGGGACGTAGCGCAGGGCACAGAGCTTCGGCCAGGATCCGGAAGTGACGCCCCGGTCGTCATGGCAACGGAAGGTAATGAGTGTCGTGACTGTCTAACAATAAGAGGTTAAATTTGCATACATAATAATAATTTTATTAAATAAAAAAAAAAAAAAAGTAGTCCTTAGGTAAGAAATAGTATTATTTAATTAACTTTCAAGGAAAGAGTTGAATGTTTAACACTGCAGATAGAAGTTTGAGATAATTTTTAATGGGATTAAAATAAGTAGAGTATTTTCTTTAAAAAGGTATTGATACAACAGGGTGTATTATAGCTTCTGTTTGTATAAACACATCACTGCATTGACTTTCATTGCGCCATAGCTCAGGCAGGTAAAAAATAAATAAAAATAAAATTAAAATTTATAAGTCGCAAAAAAATAAAAATCGTTTTCCCCCTTCTATTTGCTTGTAAACATATTCCTGCCAGTCTACTGCTGGTTAAGTAAAAATCTAGAATTTTTTTTGCTTTGGGTTTCCCCTTATTTATCAGAATCAGCACTAGGCAAAACAACTTGGGTGATAGGCACTATAGCAGGGGGGACTCAGTTTGAGTCCAAATGCCATAATGACTAAACAACCACAGACTGTTCAGCGCTGGCCTGGATTCCCTAGGGAGTGTGGTCTCCTTGAAAAATGTAAGCGGGCCACCCCCCTAGGGACACCCAGGCCAGTGCTGATAGCACTAGGGCTCTTCCTACTAGGCAGGGGCTCTGGGTAGTAGGGTAATAAATGGGGATTTTGTATGCAAAAAAAAAAAAAAAAGCATTTAGATTTGTGGAACTACATGTCCCAGCCAGCCATGTTTGCCTAAATAGTGTGGCCACGCTGCTACTAGTATAAGTACAGGCACCAGCGTACCCACTAAACAAAATTGTAAAATAAAATCACAACACCCTCATTACAACCACAAATCTGTATCAAAAAAAAAAAAACTACAAGAAATACATTTTGTTTAGTGGAACTACAGGTCTCAGGCTGCCGTGGGTGTCGTGGCATGTTTGCACTTGTGCTTTGCCAAGTGCCGACATGCCCTGGCTGCCGTGGGTACGCTGGTGCTTGTACTTATACTGGTAGCAGCGTGGCCACACTATTTTGGGCAACATTGCTGGCTGGGACCTGTAGTTCCACAAGATAAAATGTTTTTTTATTTTATTTTTTTCACAAATATTCCTTTATTACCCTACTACCCACAGCCCAGGGTTGGTAGGAAGAGCCCTAGTGCTATCAGCACTGGGCTGGGTGTCCATAGGGGGGTGGGCCGCTTACATTTTTCAGCGGACCACACTCCCTAGGGAATCCAGGCCATCGCTGAACAGTCTGTGGGTGTTTAGTCATTATGGCAGTGGGACCCAAACTGAGTCCCCCCCCCCCCCCTGCAATAGTGCCAATCACCCCGGCTGGTTTGCCTAGTGCTGGTTCATTGAAAATAGGGGGGGACCCTATGTCAATTTTTCCAGAGATTTTCAATTAAACAGCAGTAGGTCAGCAGCACTAGGGTTAAGTTTAAATTTAGGGGGGACCACAGTTTTTTTTTTTAATTTTAATTCCATTTTTTGGGCTCTTTTCACAGGTTCAGAAGATCTACATCTGCTTCAGAACACTGTAGCTGTCATGTCTTTCTACTAAAGGCTTCAACAGAGTATTTCAGCAATGCTAAAAAAAATAAATAAATTTGTTTTTAAAATAAAAATCTATGGTGTACATGAGGGTGTTTACTGTATTTCTTGGGGTTTTATTATTTTTAATAAAGATTTGTGGTTGAAATGAGGGTGTTGTGCTTTAATTTTACATTTTTATTTGTGGAACT
The DNA here is from genome assembly GCF_038048845.1 of Mixophyes fleayi. Lineage (NCBI taxonomy): Eukaryota > Metazoa > Chordata > Amphibia > Anura > Limnodynastidae > Mixophyes > Mixophyes fleayi. Next base: position 89,530,564 of record NC_134408.1, on the reverse strand, counting down.
ACAGCTCCCAGCCAGCCGTGTGTAAGAGCATGAAGGCACTTGAGGCTGCTTGTAGTTAGACTAGTAGCAGCATGGCCACACTATTTAGGCAAACATTGCTGGCTGGGACATGTAGTTCCTCAAATAAAAATTTATTTCATTTTTTTTTTTTTTAAAACAAAATCCCCATTTATTACACTAATAGCCACAGGCCAGGGGTATTAGGAAGAGCCCTAGTGCTATCAGCACTGGGCAGGGTGTCCCTAGGAAAGGGGGGCGCTTACATTTTTCAGGGAACACCACTCACTAGGGAATCAAGGGCAGCACTGAACAGTCTGTGGTTGTTTAGTAATTATGCCAGTGGGACCCAAACTGCGTTTCTCTTCCCCTGCTATAGAGCCTATCACAAAAATAAAATAATAAAAATTTTTTTTTTTTATTGATAACAAAAAAAAAAGGGAAACCAGATTTGAAACCTAAGTCACTTTTGTTGAATGATTATTCTGAAAGGTACTGCAGTGATCACTTTTTGAAACTTATATATGAATACATTTTCGAATAGGTAGTTTTTATTTCATTGTGTATTGTCATAGGAAAAAAAAAAAATTCTAGTGGACACCACACTGCTTCTCTCTGCATAATATTTTTCAGTCCAATATCCAAATGCTCCATGTTGCTTTGTTTATAGGAGATCTTAGAAAAGAAAAAATTAGGTCAGTATCAGTCTATTAAGAAAAATAAATTTGGTTTGCATTTCATAAAAAAAATATTAAGGGTCAGCAATATTGTCAAAAGATTTGAGTTATCAATTGACATATCCAATCACATCACTCCCTTACATATAAATGCAATACAACAAATACATTATTGTGTAAAGTATTAAAAAAACATTATACTCACCATGATTTTATTTTTCACTTCCTTACCCATTTTCTGAAATGCTAGATAATATCCTCCTTTGGGGCCAGGTACACAGTTTGCCATCATTCCTGTATATATAATAGGACAAGGACATCATTTTTTTATTTGAATACACACATCATTTTTAACCTTTGTAAAATAAATAATACTTACATGAAAAGAAATCTTCTATAACACGTTGACGAACATGAGTTGCTAACTCCTCCATCTGACCAAGCTCAGGAGAAAGGTCCAAATCCAAACTAATGTCTGGATCTATTTCCACCTCCAATTGGTTTGCAATACAAATATTGTGGACAACCAATAATTATATCACAAACTTTGGAGGGTGAATATAAAAGCACACCGCCAGACCTGTCTAAACAGCGAAACCGGCTTTTAAGTGCACCAAAGGTTCTTTCTATTACACCCCTGGTACGAATGTGTGCTGATTGGTACCTTTTTTCTGAGGAAGATACAGGGTTGGTTAAAGGAGTCAGCAACCAGGAACGATTCCCATATCCAGCGTCGCCTTAAACAAAAAAAAAATAGAAGCATTTAAAAACAGTGACACAACATTAGATTTTTTAAAGGGTTTACAACTACACTTGTAATACACAGTTAACAACACAAAAAAAATAAATAAAAAAAAATTCAAAAACATTACCAAGCAGCCAGCCATCTGGAAAGGATCTTGCTTCGAAATTCCGGAACATGGACGACTGTTGCAAGATGAAGGAGTCATGGGATGAACCTGGGAAACCAACAACAACATTGGTGATTTTTTGTTTTGCATCACAAACCATCTGAACATTTATGGAATGGAAGTGTTTTCGATTACGAAAACATTCTTCCACTCGACGGGGTGGTGTAAGGGCAATGTGGGTGCAATCAATTGCACCCAGCACATTGGGCATTTGAGACAAAGCATAAAATTTAGCTTTGACCTCACGCCACTCATTGGCAGACTGCGGGAAATTAATAAATGTTGCAGTGTGCTTTTTGAGGGCATTTAGGACCTGGAACAGGATCCTAGAAAAAGTGGGCTGGGAATACCCGGCAATAACTGCCAAGGTGGGCTGAAATGTTCCTGAGGCCAGAAAATGCAAAGCACCAAGCAGTTTGGCAAGTCCAGGGACTGCACGGTTACTAGGGTAACGAGGTTCCAGGTCCTGTTTTACAATCTCATACAGATTGTAAATTGCAGAGGAGGATAGGCGATATAGTCTTCTCACCTCGTCCTTGGGCAATCCATCAAGCAAACGCCTGTTGCGGTACAGACGCGGCCTGGGGATCCTAGTCCTACTTGCCGCACTGGACAATGCAGCCATTGCCTGTCCACCATTCTCTCCCACAGCCTCTCCCTCTTCCATACTCACATTCACATCACATACATCAACATTCTCTCCAGCCACTCCCACATTTGCAGCACCTTGCATTTCATCCAAAGCAGTCTCCTCCATACATGCAGCATACATGTACATCCACACTGTGTCCACGAATGGCTCCATTGAAAATGAGACAATAATTAAAAGGGGTGAATTTGAAACTAAAGTATTTAACTATTTTTAACAAAAATTGTAGGGAAAAGGAATGTTTGTGCAGGGGATTAATGGACCTGTGAGAAGCACTATTTTTTATATGATATTAAATTTGGTGTAAGTGATTAATTTATATGTTAATTTAGCTAATTTTACAGACAGACAACACCAAACACAAATACAATACGATACTTATCTTTAGGAAATCCTGGATAATCCACCAACGAACACTACTGGAAAATGCTCAGAAAGATTGGTATGCACAAAAAAAAACACTGAGGCAACAGTGTCACTTCTCCACAGAGCTGCTCACCACAACTGTACACTCAAGTGTTTGGAATGAAAAAAAAAAAAAAGTTTAAATAAAATAGGACTGCACCACTGATGGTTTTTTTTAAAGGGGGAACTTTGAAAAAATAATTAATTATTTACACTGTTATTTTTTTAAAAAAAAAAGTTCTTTTCAGTTTTCTGGTTATTTTAATTAACTTTTACACCTAATATTCAGTTTAATATCTTTTTTTCTTAACTTAAAAATTTTTTTCTTTTTTTTTTTTCTTTGAGCAGACCAAGGAGGTGCGAGATGAAACAGCAGATTTGCCTGTTTCACACTCAGCATTAAAAAACAATTGAATAGCTTTTTCCGCTGAGGGTTCGCATCCAGCCTATACTTTAACACTGACAAACAATTGGAGCGCGATAACACCGTTTCGGTAAAAAAAACCAAAACATTAGAATTGCGGGAGAAGTTTTCGCGCTCGAGAATAAGGAAAAATTACTTAACGCGCTCGAACTTCGAAACTCGCTAACAATTGAATACCCCCCTATGAGTCTAATCTCAGCACGTGCCAGTTCTGTGTTGGAACATCTTTTTCTCCAATCCCCCTCAATTTTTTGTAGACCACTAAAAATTTCAATGTATTTTGTATCACAATTATGGAATTTCTTGAAGTGAGATGACTTTTTTGATATTCCTTAGATGTTCACCCCACCTCTATCTTAATTTTCTAGAGGTTCTATCAATGTACTGTTTTTTACATGTACACTGAACTATATATACGCAGTTGGTAAAATTACAGGTCATAAAGTTCTTAATCTTAAATGCTTGGCCTGTTGATGAGCATTATACTTCCAGTCTAGATTGAGCCACACCTAAAGAAGCCCTTAACGCGTTTCGATTCTCAGATCTTTGTCAAGGCCTTCTTCAGAACAGGGCTACCTACAATCACTTTTAAATAAAGCCTTTTCGTAAGTTAAGAAAATCAATACAGAAACATTACTATTGCAGAAACATAAAAAGGATAAAAAGGAGAATAGCGTCTTTAGGGTAGAAACATCGGATTGTAAGGAACATGTGTTGTTTATTAGTCAATATAACTCTTATTCCAAATGCATTAATTGCAGGATTTTTAAGTGGGGGGTTTCCTCCCCCCCAAAAAAAAAATATATAGAGAGAGTGCATGCGCAGCAGCTCCATTTTGGCGATGCTGTACTGTACAGCAGCCGCGGCGCTGTAAAAGAAGTGTCCGCGGCAGTGCTGTATTGTAGTACAATACAGCACCACCGCGGACGCTTCTGTGACAGCGCCGCTGCTGCTGTACAGCACAGGGCAATATTTAGTGCCCATTCGTTCGTGGAGGGGAGGGGTTTCTGGAGAACCAGAAACCCCCCCTGCATGCGCCCCTGATAATTGAGAAATATCCTAGCGTGATCTTCAGATGAGCAATGACATTAAAAAATAGGTTCGTTTCTAGCCACTTCAAAAGTAAGGATGAAACTAATGTAAGTGCTATGAATAAGTTGGTGAAAACAAACTGGTTTTCTGAAAAACCTAGAGGTTTCTTTAAATGTGGCGAAAAATCTTGTATAACCTGTACATTTATTCAAAATAAAAAAAACAGCTTTTGCTCTTTAGCAACAGGAGAGAATTATGAAATTGGAACTTGCATGAATTGCCAATTGAAATTTGTTATATATTTATTACAATGTAAATGTGGGGTTCAATACATAGGTAGGACCACTAGAACCTTAAATATAAGGTTTCCTGAACATAGGAGAACTATTCTAAAGGGCAATTGTTCACATAGTCTAGCACGTCACTTTATACAAGAATACAAAGGTTCTATGGGAGATTTACAAGTGACTGGTATTGAACATATTAAAGCTACTATAAGGGGTGGAGATAGGTTTGTCTCCCTATGCATATTTATGAGTAAGGTTTTTTTCCATATGTTCTATTAGTTTTTTTAACTGATAGTTGTAAAAATTTAAAGATTTGCAGAATACGATAATTATGTGAGGTTTATCATTGTCAAGATCTAACTAGATGGTATTTAGGATATCTCTCTGTAAAATGAGTATTTTTAATTATCCAGCTGTGGCCAAGCGAGTTAGTAATAGGTTTGGGGAACCAGAGATCGTGAGGTCAAATCCTGAAGTTTTTTTAATTATACTCATTATTTTATACTTGTTTCGTTTCTTATATTAAGTTAACTGAGAATAATTTGGATATATAGATCCTCATAATTAGGATAGGTTATAATGTTATAGGACAAAATAAGAAGGACTTGTATTGCTTGCATAATTAGTCTTATTCACTTAAGAAGGTCTCTAGTATATTAATGTGGAATATGCACCATTTATTGGCAACTTGACCTGTGGCCAAATGGTTTAGAGTACTTTTTAGTGTAGTAAAAGCTGTGAGTTCAAATCCCTTGGTGGGAATATATAATAATGAATTGATTTTATATTTTGTAATATATATTATATTTTATTGTGTATGTTTTAATATATCAATTGATTTATTATTAATGTAAGATTTTATTTTTAATTAAAATGATTACAAATCTTTTAGCCATAAGTACCATCACAAATTGTATTTATTAACGATGTATGCATTTAATATGAATGACACATGTGAAGGTTAATTAATTTCCCATTTTGATTGGACACATTGGAGTTTATTTACTAAACTGCGGGTTTGAAAAAGTGGAGATGTTGCCTATAGCAACCAATCTGATTCTAGCTGTCATTTTGTAGATTGCACTATATAAATGATAGCTAGAATCTGTTTGCTTGCTATAGGCAACATCTCCACTTCTTCAAACCCGCAGTTTAGTAAATATACCCCATTGTGTTTATAAGACAATCAAGATTGAGGAAATGACATCTCTGAGGAAACCACACTTTTAGTGGAGAAACGCGTAAGGTGTATTGTTATAACGATCAATCTGTTTAATTATACTCTGAACCATCTGAAAAGGAGGTATTGACATCCTAAGTGTGGATCCGACACCACTTGAATTTCTACTCCATTGATTGTGTGTGAGTAATCTGTATCACTAACCTGTTTGAGAACTATGGTAGAGTGGATCATAAGGGATTAAAGACATCTGCAGCTGATGGAGTACCTGGCTGTTGACATGGTGTGTTAAGTTGCATCTCTGAATCCTATCCCTGTTGGACGGACTACCCCTTTTGTTAGTTCCAAGTAGAAATATCAAAGTGGATCCGATTAACTACAACAACTTGTGAACTCTCTCCATATGCGTGAGTTTGAATCTGGTTAACACCTGATTATAACCTGACTTTATGTATAATCAATTTCCTACAAGTGCACTGTAGGTTAATCTGGCCATTCAATCTTTCAAACAAGTATATACATATATGGACAGATGGTGAAATAAAATCAGTCCGTGCACATAAATGTCCACTGGGTTTGTAAAGCCCGTGTTACAGATTGTCCAATTTGTCGATAGACAGAGGCCCTTTCAGCCCTGTTGAAAGAGATGATGTGTCAAAATGTCCCAAAAAGGTACTGACATTTAAAGGAGTGCACTAAGCGGACCTAGAGGTCATGTCCATGGAGGTTTGCATGAAAAGAAAAAGAAAAGAAAATGTCCCAAAACAATCTGTTTGGAAATCCAGGGTAACTTACTTGATGTCTCTCGATGGTAGATGTACGCTGAACGGGGGTCCCTCCTATAGACTCACAGTGTCTCCTGTCTTTAGTATATACAGCAGTTTAAGGTGCAGACACAGAGCCTGTGTTTTACCGGAGGTAGCGTATGCACGCTAGATGAATCCCTCGCAGACAGCGGTTCAGTGAGTTGAAGTTGATGTTGCTTAATAGTTGATGTGCGCTGGGCGGGGGTCCCTCCTACAGACTGATAGCGTCTCCTGCCTTCAATTTATGTAATGGTGCAGGGCGCAGACACACAGCCTGTGTGTAACGGAGGTGGCGTATGCACGCTCTAAGTATCCCTCGCGGACAGCGGTTCGGTGAGATGAGATGAGCAATCTAGCATGCTAGAGTGAGGAGAATGAATAAGTAAGGCAAGTAATTGTTATTGTTGTCTAACAATCCCTGAGGAAGCTCACTGCCTTTTTTTGGCCACGAGCGAAACGCGTCGGATGATCACACCTACACCTATCCATACAGCACTGTCAAGTGCCTTACTTATTCATTCTCCTCACTCTAGCATGCTAGATTGCTCATCTCATCTCACTGAACCGCTGTCCGCGAGGGATACTTAGAGCGTGCATACGCCACCTCTGTTACACACAGGCTGTGTGTCTGCGCCCTGCATCATTACATAAATTGAAGGCAGGAGACGCTATCAGTCTGTAGGAGGGACCCCCGCCCAGCACACATCAACTATTAAGCAACATCAACTTCAACTCACTGAACCGCTGTCTGCGAGGGATTTACCTAGCGTGCATACGCTACCTCCGGTAAAACACAGGCTCTGTGTCTGCACCTTGAACTGCTGTATATACTAAAGACAGGAGACACTGTGAGTCTATAGGAGGGACCCCCGCTCAGCGTACATCTACCATCGAGAGACATCAAGTAAGTTACCCTGGATTTCCACACAGATTGTTTTGAGACATTTTCTTTTCTTTTTCTTTTCATGCAAACCTCCATGGACATGACCTCTAGGTCCGCTTAGTGCACTCCTCTAAATGTCAGTACCTTTTTGGGACATTTTGACACATCATCTCTTTCAACAGGGCTGAAAGGGCCTCTGTCTATCGACAAATTGGACAATCTGTAACACGGGCTTTACAAACCCAGTGGACATTTATGTGCACGGACTGAGTTTATTTCACCATCTGTCCATATATGTATATACTTGTTTGATCTTTATATTGTCAACATATTGTCTTTGTTATATCAACATTGGCTCCGGCCGGAGCATCTATTTTTTACATTATGTTTAATAAATAACATTACCTCTCCTTTTTGCCACACATGTTTTACCTCTAGCGCCCAGAACCTGATATACTACGTATCAACCCTTTTTGGGAGGGTAGGGATTCCCTCCTGTCCATTTGCAGGTTCTAATCTTTGGCTGCTTTATACATATCAAGATAGCGCAACCCACCCTCTTGTTCATCTCTATTCAATCTTTCAGCAGGCTGTATCTTCAGGTTTTTATTTGGACTTTTTTAACTATATTGGTATTTATTTTTATGCACGTAATTGATTTGATTAAATTATTTTTAATATATATTAATTGTGGTATGATTTACATATATGTCCTCCACCTGTATCTCTTTAACTTAGGTGAACTACTGTACAAATAACATACATAGTAACATAGTAACATAGTTGATGAGATTGAAAAAAGACACCAGTCCATCAAGTTCAACCTATTTTGGATCTCCTGTGATCCTGCACTTATATTTGTAATTGATCCAGAGTAAGCAACCGCCAATCTGTTTCAATTGTGAAAATCCCCCCAGACCCAATATTGCAGTCCTATTTTTACCCTATATCCATTACTATCCTTCATTTTAATTAATAGTCGTATCCCTGGATACACCTTTTCCGCTAAAAATTTGTCTAAGCCTTTCTTAAACATATCTATTGAATCTGCCATCACAACCTTCCCTGGCAATGAATTCCATATTTTACATATTTTGACTGCCCTTACTGTAAAGAACCCCTTCCTTTGCTGGTTGTGAAATTTCCTCTCCTCTAACCTTAGGTGGTGACCGCGTGTCCTGTGTATAGTCCTTGGGGTAAAAAGTTCCCATGAAAGTTCTCTGTATTGACCCTTAATGTATTTGTACATAGTAATCATATCTAACAAAAAGACAGTTGTCAGCGCTTATCCTTCACACTACATATCTGTGTGTGTCTAGCAAAATGAAAACACAAGGTATTAGTTCATATTTTGATCAAAAGATTTAAGCCTGCATCCCAACGTCAAGGGAACCTCATTATATGCAGGTCCTACACTGACCTATATGCTTTAAACACCATTAAAATGCAGTTAAAATCAGATGCGCTCACCTCCCATGTATAGGGGTTTAAATCTAGCAAGGACTGGCTTGTGAGCCACACCCAAATGTGCCTTATATAAGCTTAATGGACAGCTGCTATGACAAAAAGGCAATATTTTGAAACAAAACCAGAGAAAAACAAGCCCGCGCTCGGTATATCCCACATTATATATGGTACCAGCTGCTTTGCAATAAGCCCGCGCTCGGTATATCCCATATTGTATGTGGTACCAGCTGCGTGGCAATATAAATGCCCATATATGTATACAGAACAAAAAGACAGTTGTCAGCGCTTATCCTTCACACTGCATATCTGTGTGTGTCTAGCAAAATGAAAACATGAGGTATTTGTTCATATTTTGATCAAAAGATTTAAGCCTGCATCCCAACGTCAAGGGAACCATAGTAATCATATCTCCTCTTAGACGCCTCTTTTCTAAAGTAAACATGCCTAAACTGGCTAACCTTTCCTCATAACTTAATGACTCCATACCCTTTATCAATTTTGTTGCCCTTCTCTGAACCCTTTCTAGTCCCAAATTATCTTTTTTATAGAGTGGTGCCCAGAACTGTACTGCATATTCAAGATAAGGTCTTATCAACGATTTGTACAGTGGCAAAATTACACTGTCTTCCCTTGCATCTATGTCCCTTTTTATGCATGCCAATACTTTATTTGCCCTTGCAGCTGCTGCTTGACATTGAGCACTATTGCTAAGTCTACTGTCTACGAGCACTCCCAAATCCTTTTCCGTTATAGATTCTCCTAAATTAATTCCATTTAATTTATAGATTGCATTCTGGTTTTTGATCCCTAAATGCATAACATTACATTTATCTATGTTAAACCTCATATTCCATTTGGCCGCCCAATCCTCCAGTTTATTTAAGTCCCTCTGTAGAGAAGCTACATCTTGCTCTGATTTTATTACCTTGCAAAGTTTAGTGTCATCTGCAAAAATAGAAACTTTACTCTCTAAACCATCACTAAGGTCTGTTATGCACGTTTTGTCGCTATCCAATAACGATTGTCGAATCTCGATTTGTGTTTCCAACGCACAAATATTTATTCTCAAAAAGTAGCAGAAAAAATTCAAGTGAAATAATAATAAGTACAGCCGTTACTTATCGCAGGTGCTCTGGATCCAGTGAACAGTCATTCAGATCTGGGGGTAAATGTATGAACCTCCGGATTCTTCAACTCCGGCGAGTTCAGCGTCTTCAGCGCTTAAATTTAAAGCGGCGCTGCCTTGTAAAGGGAATAGCTCTGAAGGCTCTGAACTCGCCTGAGTTGAAGAATCCGGAGGTTCATACATTTACCCCCTGAAGTCTGTGGTCAATATGACTGAACACTAGATGAAAAGCTCCTGCTTATATGCAAACAGAAATACAGTAAAACAATGCAGATGGTATGGCTTGCTTCTATTGGTCCAGGCTTCAGGAAGGTCCAGGGGGTTGCAGATCATAGGCTAGTTCAAACTAAATAATCCAAAGGTGGGGGTCATCTCTTTAGGGGATGTGCTCCTTTCTTCCCGCCAAGACTCCAGTTACAACTAGTCCATTAGCATTTTATAGTCAGCATCATATTAAAGGTTTATTCCCTAACATCAATAACTAAAGTATGCAATGTGCGATCTCTTCGCCGAATGAACCGGACAGCTGCTGATGTAAAGGGGATTAATATGATACTAGACATGACACCTTTCCATTAACCTGTACCGTATGTATCACTAATATGCATATAACTTATAATATTACACATAAACACTACTATATTTCGACATAAGTAACTATGTGTTGCAACTACAATTAATGTGTACTATTTACAACTGTATATGTTTGTGCGAATGTGTGTAAAAGTGTAGAAACTGTTTATTGCCACGTGTTGCGGCAGGATACACCCTTCCACGCCGTAGCGTGCTCTACGCATATTTTCGAACAAAGACAACCAAGTTTGCTCGGTATTAATTGAAATGACTTTATCCAATTTGCTGACTTCGACAGGTCATTAATAAATATATTAAAAAGGAGTGGCCCCAGCACGGAACCTTGAAGTACTCCACTTAAGACTTTTGACCAATTTGAAAATGTTCCATTTATCACAACTCTCTGTTCCCTATTTTCTAACCAGTTTTCGATCCAAGTACAAATGTTGATTCCTAGACCCAGTTCCCTTATTTCATAAACCAACCTCTTGTGTGGCACTGTATCAAAGGCCTTTGCAAAATCTTAGTGGACCACATCTACTGTGCTGCCCTGGTCTAAGTTCCCACTAAATTCCTCGTAGAAACTAATTAGATTAGTTTGACATGACCTATCCCTCACAAATCCATGTTGATTCCCACTAATAATTTTATTGCACACCAAGTAATCCTGAATACTATCCCTTAAAATACCTTCCAGTAGTTTCCTTATTATTCTTGTCAGGCTTACAGGTCTATAATTCCCTGGTTGTGTTCTTGTCCCCTTTTTAAACAACGGCACCACATCTGCTATTCACCAATCTCTTGGTACTAAGCCTGATGAGATTGAATCTCTGAAAATTAAGAATAGCGGTCTAGCTATTTCCGAGTTTAGCTCCATAAGGACCCTTGGGTGTATGCCAGCTGGACATGGACCTTTATTTATCTAAATATTCTTCAGTCACCTTTGGACTTCTTCCTCTGACAACCAAGTATTAATTAATGGTATGGTTTAATTTCCATTTTTATGTATTACTCCTACCATTTGTTCCTCTCTAGTAAATACTGAAGAAAAGAAAGTGTTTAATACCTCTGCTTTTTCCTTAGTATCATTTATCAATTCTCCCATCTCACTTCTTAGGGGTCCTATATTATCTTTTTTAATCTTTTTGCCATTTATATACTTAAAAAACTTTTTGGGGTTTGTCTTACTTTCTTTTGCAACTTGCCTTTCATTTTCTAATTTAGCCAATCTAATTTCCTTTTTGCATGTTTTATTATATTCCTTGTACCTACGGAAGGACTCCTCTGACCCTTTAGACTTAAATAATTTAAATGCACGCTTCTTCCTTTGCATTTCTTTCCTTACCTTTTTATTTAGCCACATTGGTTTAGACTTAATTATTTTACATTTATTCCCCATAGGAGTGAACTTATACGTGTATGTTTCCAACAACATTTTAAAGACAGCCCACATTTCTTCCATATTTTTTCCTTCAAATGCTTTGTCCCAGTCTATGCTCTTTGTAGACTCCTTTAGCATATTAAAATTTGCCTTTCTAAAGTTTAAATTCCTAGTTGATCCCTTATACCGTTGCTTCTGGAAACTAATTTCAAATGAGACCACATTATGAATACTGTTTCCCAAGTGCTCCCTTACTTAAATATTTGATATTTCGTCTACATTGTTTGTTATTACTAGGTCCAGTATAAATGTGTAACTCTGTTTGCAACCTTGCTCTACAGATTACCAGCTACATTTCTGTCTCCTATTTTAGAAGTCTTTGGTAAACACCTCCCTTTGTCACAATATATATAAAAATATGATAATCAGCAGCACAACCACGTGTCCTATCGATAGCTGGTGCAAGACAGGATAAATATAACTGAAAATACTCCTTTTCAACAGCCAACAGCAGCTGTTTCAATCCTAAAATGATCTATTAACTTATTGGCTACATTGCTTACTGACTTTTTGATTACAGAAGTTATAAACTTCATCTGAGTACTGGCCTCTTGTTGATCTTCAGATTTTTCATGTTTCTATGTGTGTGTGTAACATTTAATAAGTGTTTATATATTTAATTGTAGATACCATATATGCATTGTGAGTAAAATACTTTGATTTATATATTTATATACAACAACTACAATGTATTTTTGGATGGAGTTTAGTAAGATAAATAAAATAAGAACATTTACTTACCTCCTTTCCACTGCTTCTTAATTGTAGCCCAGTGCTTGTAACAGCTTTTTCCAAAGGTGAGCTCACGAGGGTGGGTACGGTGCAACACTGGAAGGGATCTGAAAAGCACACTCCACAAGCAGGAGAAGATTTTCTGTTCGGACAGTTGCAACCATTGGTGGCCAGCTGGAAATGGAAAATCAGAGTGAGATGAGGTAAATAAAAAATGTATTTTATTTATTTTACCTAACTCCAACCAGAATATTTTTTTTTTAGTTTTGGTCTAATAATCCTTTAAATTATATGCCAGACCTGCTTCCTTACCTACTGGGAAAACCTTAAAATTACATTAGTGGTCTTGAGTGGGCTACATATGCAAAATTAAGTTATATGCAGCACTGTTAGCATAAAATAATTGGAAATCCTCATATCTTATACATTTATAAATTAATTTTATCGTGATGAAATTTAGAGATATGTTATGTAAAAAAGTATATATATGATAGTTTTAATTTAAGCAGTAGAGCTAATACAAATCAATAAATACATATTACATATTCATCATATCGACAGCAATTAGCATATTCCACTAAATGGATTTATTTGTGAAGTTCATTCAAAAACAACAAAAACAACAATGTCCGAAAGTCATATTTACAAACAGGTATATATTTGCCATTACGGCACAAAATAAAAGGTGAACAGATTACAAACACACAAAATATATCCAACAAAAAGGAGCAAAAACAGCACATTTATATACAGTTTATAAATAGACAATATTCAATTAAAACAGGTAATAGTGTAGTATCACCAGAAGACTTTGATACAACTGGGACTTATGACCACCAATTTAACGCCACTGTCACATCTAGCTATATAATCTATCAAAATTTTCAACCATAAAGATCACGCTCCTTTCAGGGAAATTACTAAAGCACAATTGCACTATAATTTGTTGAGAGCAAATCATTTTTTTAATGATAACAGTCTGCAGACAGTCTTACATGATGTTTTCTTTCTCCAACTACAAAGAAAAATAACACTAAGGGCCTGATCAATGTTCAGACATACGTCCATTTGCGTAACGTACCTTGCGTGAAATAGCTGTATGTGTGCTCAGGAACAGACCTGATGCCAATGAATGTAATTGAATGTAATTCACATCTGAACTCAAATGACACTTATATCAGTCTATAACTTGAGGGGAGGACTAACGTAGGCCATGTACAGTAAGGGCATGCTGAGGCCATTGCGATGCATATGCGGCCAATTCAAGTCCTGGGTTTATTGTAAGTATGCTTGGATTCATCTGTATTATTTGCACCAGCTACAGTGCAGTTGTAAGTACCAACTGATACTGATGACTTGCACAGCATAGTCTTTTTTCTAAAAACTACACATATGTGTGCCACTAGATATCATGGGCCTGATTGATTAAGGAAAGTAAAGGAAAAAAATAAGTAACATTGCACCTTGGCAACACCATGTTGGATTGAAGGGGGAGGCAAATTTAAAATGTGATGGCATATTTATAGTTGTGGTAAGGAATGATCTAGATCAACCTTAAATTTCAGTGTACAAATAAAGCTATCAAGTTTTTGTGTGCTACATGAAAAAATAGCCAGTATTCATCTTATGTGCAAAATAATAAACTAAATTTCACCCCTTGCATTGTAACATGATTTTGTCCATGAGAAAACCTACATATTTATTTGCCTTACTTTCCTTAATGAATAAGGCCCAGCATGTTTATGAAAGTAAATGTATAGTATGCATTAATAGCATCTTTATTATTATTATTATCATAGATTTGTAAGGCGCCACAGTGCTCTGCAGCACTGTACAATAGGGAAAACAGTACTGTAAAGAAACGGGCATGGTTTATGGAACCAGTGTTACAACCCCTTACAGTGGCGCACGCAGGGGAGGTTTCTGAGTCTCTAGAAACCCCCCCCAGCGCTAACTAAGTGGCCACTGTCCTATACAGCAGCCGCGGCGCTGTCAAAGAAGCGTCCGTGGCGGTGCCGCAGATGCTTCTTAGACAGCACCGCGGCTGCTGTATAGGACAGCGCTGGCGAAACTCTCTCTCTCTCGGTTTTTTTTTTTTTGGTTTTTTTTTGGGTCGGCGGAGGGAACCCCCCCCCCCCCGACAATCCTCCGTGCGCCGCTGCCTTAATCTAATCCATACCCGGACTGCACTTTTTAGCCATGTTGATATCAGGAAGTATCAGTAATGGAACTATAACATCTTGGAAAAGTACTTCAGGGGTTAAATTCCAGCTCCACAGGGAACACTCAGGATGAGCTCTACAGACAGCCAGGATCCGGATCCAGCAGGGGTCACCTGAGGGAGGACATCTGGGGAGGTAGGGGAGGGGGTTGGATAGTGTGAGAAGCCCACCAAACAAGACCTTTTGCAACTCCCCTGGGCAGACAGTTCCCAAGGTGGGATTAAGAAGTAGTAAAAGAGGCTACCCTGGGAGCTGGACACGAATGTGACTGACTTTGGCCAAGAGGTGATGCTCTGCCAGAGATGTGCTGTGGAACCTATCTCACTGGATTTATTTGAACTGATTTACCTCACTTGTTGGACCTGCTATCGTTAAGGGGGGCCATGCTGTATTTTATCCTGTTCTGCAGAATAAATCATCCTTCTCTTTTTTCTCTAACACCGTGTCTGAGTGATTTGGTAACCACGTATTTTCACAACTACATTCTTAAAACAGTGATATACAAGGTAGACAAAATAAACGCAGACATGAAAGCAAAGGGTATGAAGGACCCGGCTCATTAGAGAGCTTACATTCTAAGTGGAAGAGGGCACAGCTGAAACAAGACGAGAAGCTCAGAGTGGAGATTGGTGCAGTTGTGAGGTTCCATTAGTGTGAATTATCTTTTCGGGGATAAGGTCACCTCTAAAAAAGAGATGGGTTTCTAAAGAGCGTCTAAAGATTTGAAGGTTGTGGGAAAGCTCACTGAGCATGGTAGGAAATTCTATAGGTGGGAAGCCACACTGGAGAAGTCTTGTAGGCAGGAGTGAGAGGTGGTTACCAGAGAAGAGACAAGGCGAAGGTCAGAGGTAGATCTAAGAGGGCGGGAGGGAGTGTATTTTGATATGAGATTTGAGATGTATGCAGGGGTAGTATTGTTGAGGGCTTTGTAAGTAAGGCTGAGTAATTTGAATTTGATTCTGGAGGACACAGGGAGCCAGTGTAGGGATTTGAAAAGTGGTGCAAGAGATGTGGAGCGGTTATCATTTATGTAATTATGTTAATAAAATATATTTTTTTTAAAAAATCCATATTTTTATTAATGATTATACTGTTAAGAGTTGTTAATTTATTTTATGATATGAATGTCTTTATATGCATATGCATATGAACTTATATTGTACATGTCCTTTATAAACTTGCATTCAAGTTGCAGCCATACATGAATCAGGCCCTAAATGTGGTGTTAACTGATTTTTGGTAAGTTTAATATCAACAGCAACAATAACAATGATATTACAGTGTTCTTTAACACTTTGAACTAAATATATCTTATGTTTATGTTCCAAGTCAGTAAGAAACAAAATCATCCAAGAAACACAATTAATCTCTTAACTTGATTAAACTTTGGCACAGTTGAGTAAGTAAAATATATTTGTTTTTACTTACATGACTAGTCTAGGAGCATCAATTTCTGCTGCCAGGAAAGGCAGTAATTAATATTAAATATTATTTATATAACAATATTTGCATAAAATTAATTTTGTTTGTTGCAATATTTGTTCAAAAGTTAGTTGCTGAGTAATTATTGGTATTCATACGTGACTAGCTTTACATTGTTACTTTTGTTGTGCCTTTCCAAAAGGCTTCATGGAATTGTGCACATGGACATCCAATACAGTTACTTGATCAGTGCCACAACTGAAACAGGATACCAGAATACCAGAGTCATTGTTTTTTTTTTTGCAAAGTCATCTGGTCTCCCCATTCATTCACTAAGAAAAACATGTTTCCGACACACTAACATCTTTATATTCATCCAGCTATTATTATTTTTTATTATTATTACCAAATTATTATTGCTCATTTATAAAGCCAGGTATATGCTAGAAATAAGTAATTTTTCTTCTATTATCAGATAATGTCTCTCTCTCTTTCACTCCAGAGTGCATGGGTAAAAGTGGGTAAACAGAGGTTCATGCACATGCAGATGTGAATACAAATAACACACAGGTGTGGCAGCTGCACAGACATAACTGATGAAAATAATAGGTGCCAGGTAATCTTTTTGAATAAATAAATTGTATTTATTTATTTATTTATTTACAGTCTCAACACACAGGGGGCAATGCTTAGCTGGGCTCATATTAACTCAGAAGTACACACATATCATCAACTTCAAAGTTACTGTACTCTGAATGTGATCTTTGTCCTCAGATGTTATGTTTCCACATTGTGTCATATAGTGCATGTGCTCTTTATTTATAGTTCTTACAAAACTGTGTTTTTTTTTTAAAATGTCCACGTTTCTAAATGCTCCTGGAATGTAGCCAGATTTCATAAACAGACATAACATCTAAGGTTACATGATGTTTTGAAAGTGGCCATTTTACTCCACACGTTAGTAAACTCTACAAGGCCATATGCATAAGCCAAGTGGCTTTGAAATGTTTCTTTTCAAATTGTTACATTATATTTGTTTTGCTTAAATTGTTAAAGAGGTGGTTAGTTTGAAAGTATTCACTACATGTAAGATAGATATTGGCCATGCCATCCCTCCGAAATAACGTAGAAGACACATTGTAAGCCTCCTATGGTTCGTGTTTTCCCAAATGTGATTAGTTTACAATGTTTTGTTTATTTAAGGTAATAATCCTCACTTAGCTGTCAATTTGCCTTTGCAATAATGTACTAGAAAGATTTTTGAATGGTAGCATTTTGAGGGTGGTCATTTGTTTGTGTTACAGTGTATTAATGTTTGTTTCTTATGTCTTTTCTCTCATCCTACATAGGAGACAACGCTTATCCCTTGTGCCCTTGGCTCCTCACGCCGATGTTGGGCCCACACACAGAGCGTCAGGTTGCACATAACTCGATTCATACAGCCATCAGATCGGTCATTGAAAGGACATTTGGCCTATTCAGATGCCTTGACCAGTCTGGTGGTGCACTGATGTATGAGCCGAGTAAAGTATGTGACATCATAGCTCTGTGTGTGGTGTTTCAAAATATTGCCATCCAGAGTGGGGCTCCAGGGGTGGTGGACGAGGTTGCTGGGATGGACGAGGTGGGGGAGCCTAAAACCACACTGCGGGAATCAGATGAGGGGGCCAACTTCAGGCAGTATGTCATTGATACATATTTTTGAGGTAATTCTAATTTATTATTACTGTTTCCTTTAAAAGTGAAATGTCAAATACACCAATGCTATCTGATTTAATAATGAGCAAACAAACAATATATGCAAACTTACATTCAAAACAAACAAATGCTTTGCCAATCATACATCATCATCATCATTTATTTATATAGCGCCACTAATTTCACAGCGCTTTTCAAAGAACTCACTCACATCAGTCCCTGCCCCATTGGAACTTACACACTAAATTCCCTAACACGCACTCATACAGACAGACACACAGACTAGGGTCAATTTAATAGCAGCCAATTAACTTAATAGCATGTTTTTGGAGGGTGGGAGGAAACCAGAGCACCCGGACGAAACCCACGCAAACACGGGGAGAACATACAAACTCCACACAGATAAGGCCATGGTCATGTGGTGTTGTTCTAATGAAATTGTATCCATTTGACATGCTTGTAAAATCTATGACAACCTGTAAGTGTACTTGAAAATGCTTTAGGAACTCTCCTTAAATTAGTGTAATATTTTGGACAAGCATTTGTTTGGCCCCCCAAAATGTTTTTGTGAAAAACACTAATGGCTAATGAGCGAACATCAACGTCCTTAAGTGTCGAAATTAAGACTTAGTTTGCAACTGTCCTTATATGACCCATATGCTGTTTGAATAATATCATTGATTAAATGGCATAATGGTTTGGTAAGGAAATGGCAATTACTTTTCAAATATTATTGCCTAACATTGTTAGTAAAAATCTAGGATAACAGTGTTCATCAAGAAATCTAAAGTATATATTATAATTTGTTGGCATTAGACTGAAGAAAATGCAACTTTTGTACAAGTAATGTGATCCCTTTGTAACCACAGGCTGTTTCATTCACATGCCACACCATGTAGGTCCTGGCAGGGCTAAGGGCCCACAGCACTTGCCTTTGGAGTTGCAGGAGGTACCCATGGTGTTGTAGCCAGTTGAAGAATGTAATTATCTATAGTGTTCTGATAAATAACATTTAATATTACTGCATACAATATTGCTGTAAAAAACGTTTGGAATTGTGATGGAGATTTGTGTGTCTGCCAAGGCAACGTTATCATATCCACATTCTTAATAGCTGATGGTTATTTGGGTATTTTGTAGACCAAACCACCACAAACCACACTCCTAAACCAAGATACAGCTGAAACCCACAAGCCATGATTCCGGAGAGTACTGTGTTGAAACTTACAAGACCCTTTGCATGTTAGATTACAGTGGCCACCTTCATGTGCACAAAGGCATAAACTAAGTACATGCAGTAAAGTTAGATGTGAGCTAATATTGTTGTAGTATTTTTTTATTTTCCATTCAACAGCCAAAGATGACATGCATTTTCGAGCTCTGCATTTCGTGTCTTATCACACGTTGAAGTTTTTATCCAATGCTACAACCCTGCCTACAGGGCTTTTGTCCAATAATCGGCTCAACCAGCCGACATATGACCGCTCGTTCAAAAGTCGGGTCAGTGTGTGTAGTGACACAATGGTCGAAAGTCTGCCCAAATGGACGATTGTCGCCTCATTTGGCTGGTCGTACCATTCAGAGCCGGATTTAGACCTCATAGGGCCCTAGGCAGGATACTGTTTTTGGGCCCCCTCCCTGAAACAATCCATAGCACTATATTTTTGCAGCCTACCATATACCCCTATAGTTACGTAGAAGTGAAAGCATGTGCCGCCGCATGCCTACCATATACCCCTATAGTTAAGTAGATATGAAAGCATGTGCCGCATTTTGCCCCTTCACAATATCACATGTGCCCTTTCACCATCACCTCTGTGCCCATCACCACCTCTGTGCCAATCACCATCACCACCTCTGTGCCAATCACCATCACCACCTCTGTGCCCATCACCACCTCTGTGCCCTTCACCATCACCACTTCTGTGCCAATCACCATCACCACCTCTGTGCCAATCACCATCACCACCTCTGTGCCCATCACCACCTCTGTGCCCTTCACCATCACCACCTCTGTGCCAATCACCATCACCAATTCTGTGCCCTTCACCATCACCACCTCTGTGCCAATCACTATCACCAATTCTGTGCCCCATCACCATCACCACTTCTGTGCCCCTTCACCATCACCACCTCTGTCCCTCCATTGTTTTACTTACCTTTCTATTGCCTTTCTTCTCCGGCGCGCTGCTCCTCCTTGGTCAGTTCAGCTTTAAAAAAAAAAAAAGAGTCACGTGATCGCTCGTCGGGTCCCGGCAGCCTCTCCTCCTCTCTCTATCACTGAAACACTGCGAGGAGAAGATGCTGCCGGGACCCGATTCGCGGCACACGACCCCCCCCTCCCCCGATTCGCGGCACCCGACCCCCCTCCTCCCCCGAGTCGCGGGGGGAGGAGGTCTGCCGCGAGTCGGGGGAGGGGCCGAATTTCTTTTTTTTTTTTTTTAATTGCTCCTGTCCCCCCCAGCTGTACCCCCCGAGAGCCGCTAGGCCCTAGGCAGGTGCCTAGGTTGCCTAGCGGTAAATCCGGCCCTGGTACCATTCAATATTCTCAATCACCTAACGATCATGTAGTGTGTATGCACTCATGCTGACGATCTCCATTGTGTTTACAGAGTTGGGCTCTTTTCAGCCGAAGTTAACACTGAATGTCAGAGTGAATAAATGTAGAGAGTGCTGTAGAAGGAATAATTCATTTGTTCGTTCTGAGACAGAATATTTTGTTTCAGAGTCATAGAAGCTAACGAAATTTGTTAGGACATGTGGATAGCTATACAAGGCGGTTTTAATCAGTGTGACAATGTGACAGTAGTGAATGAATGAATATTGTGCTGTCATTCTCTGGACTAGAGGACCAGATAAAGGATGAAATGTAGAGCACAGATCTGAAGGTAAATCGTGTCAGTGTGTATGCATGAATAGATCGGACCTTCAGTTGTAGGTATAATCGTTTGAGATAGCACGTCGGTCGGGAAAAAAATTCAATGTGTACCCAGCTTAAGTGTTTCTTCACTTGGCCCTGATTGTTTGCTCATCATCCAAGGAACTTTGTCAAAGACCACTGTCTTACTTGCTATGTATTGTGCTGCAAATATTTAATAATGTCTGTTAATAATAAATATGACCCTGCAATAGTGTCAGCAGTCACAAAGAAGTATCTGCTGCTTAATACACTGCTGTTCTTCTTGTTGTCATACACAACAATCACTGCATAGTCCTTTGGGGTCCATTTAGGTACATGTATACTTGTACTATCTATTTTAGCCATCCTTGCTTATTTTGACATTAGCCACATGCAGCCCTTCCCCTTAACTCACACTCTATTTTGTGGGTTTATACTTTCTAATATTAGGTATATTTGTGTGGTTAGTATGTATGCTCTCTTTTCTTGGTCCACATGTTAGCATTTGGTATTGTGCAAGTACAACATGGCATGGGAACTTAATCCTATATAATTTTCAGTAACCTCTGTAAATCTGGTCAAAGTAGGATCCTTAAATGTTAGATTAGTTGCCCACCATACTTCCTAGGCTAGGACATGTTTAAACCACAATGCAAAAATTAGACTCCAGTCACAATCACCAGTTTGCTCGGAATCGTGGCCACAGACAAATGCAAAGCACAAAGTCCACATAATTAAGTCCAGGCGCGGGCTGACGGACGTCAGCCCGGGGGGCACACGCCGCAGTGGCGGCTGCATCACATGACACGTGATGCGGTCGCGTCATCAATGACGCGGCCGCATCACGTGTCATGTGATGCGGCCGCCTGCGCGGCTGCATCACATTTATATTACTTCCAGGGGGCGGCCGGCCCTAACAGCCGTGATTGTGAGCGGCCCGGGGGGCCGATGCCCCCCTGCCCCCCGGCCCAGCCCGCCCCTGATCAAGTCCAATGCCTTGGTGTCATACACAAGTTCAGCTTCTGTTAAAGTCCTTATCCACTTAACCGTTAAATCCGGTTTTGTTCAGCAGTTAAACAATAACACTATCCACCCTTTTCAGATTTGACCGTATTTTTGAACTGCTACACATCAACTACAATGTTTGTTGCCCAGTCATGCAATGTTTCATTCCAGCCAAACACATACACACACTTCTAAACAGATGAGTGGGTTAAGACACATATTGTGATCTTGCACACACCTGTCATATATGTAACTTGTTGTTTTCAGATAAAATCTGGGGGACACGAGACGTTTGACTTTGGTTGAATTGTGTTATGTTCACCAACATGAAATCTCAACAAACCTGCACTTTGTCACTTACACTTACTATGTAGTATTAGCCTGAATGACTCTGGTGTTCAATGGCCATTATTGTGTGGGCTGCTTGCATTGGGTTTTTTTATTTTGTAAAACTTTTTGGGCCGACGATGGTTAATGATGTAATCGGACAGAATATATAGTGTGAACGTGTTCACAGTATCACATGACTATGGTTTTTGGACAAGCAGTATTGATCTAAACTCAAATGTTCATATCAAATCTGGGTGTCAGAAGTTAACATTGATTTTCAATAGCATTCACATTGCGAATGATCCCAGAAAGAAACAAACATTAGTTTTAAGCCAGAATCAGGATGGAAATATCTGCAAGTAGGATCTGTAAGTGTGTGTGTAATTAATAGGTTGGGCCACTTTTTGCCATAGTAAGACCAATGCCTGCTTCAACGTGTGTCTAAATGTAATGTATCACAAGTACTTGCAAAGTGTTAGACAAAATAGCACTATGAGGCAACAATTTCATTCTCCTCACACAGCAGAGAGGCCATCTTCCAGAATGACAAGCAAGCAGTAAGTAATGACCACTGGCACACAATCCCTAGGGAGATGTCAAACCCCACCCCCAACATAGGGGTTCAACCAAGGTGCATTTATAATTATCTCAATTTACTAAGCAAAGTTTTGTGTGCCTAAGTAGCTACTAGGCGAGGAATATGCCATGGCTGCAAGGACATGCTGTGACCAAGAGGGACTGTGTTATAAAGGAAAGGATAACACTACCAATCTGGCTAATGTTAACTGTGCGCAACCATGTCACAAAGCGATGGAGACCCAAAAAAGGAAATTTAACACATATATGCGAAACAAAATCACATTGTCCACCCAAAGCACTCAGCACAAATTTGTACATTAAGACTCGGACAAGCCCTAATCCTACCGCAAATCTTCCACCCATTCCATAAGGATTTTTCTAATATATTTTAATACAAATTAACTCAAGAACCAAACTATACCAATTAAGATGTACTTTTTATTCCCCATGTCCCCCTAGAGTGTCTGCCCTAGCACACATTAACACTTGGAATTCAATATGTTGGTTTTCATTCCCATAGCATGCCTGTGCTCAGCACCATACTGTGGTTGGATATCAGCAGGAGCGGGTTGGGAGAGGGAAGCCCGGGGGGGCACACAGGCGGCCGCATCTCATGAAACGGGATGCGGCCGCGTCATTGATGACGCGGCCGCATCGCCTGTCAGGTGATGCGGCCACCTGTGGGGTGACGCGGCCGCATCTCATGTCATCAGATGCGCCCGCTGGTGAAATGGTGGTATATTGCATCTGGGGGGCGGCTGGCCGGCCTACGCCTGGCCCTAATAGCGGTCTGACTGAGCGGCCCAGGGGGCCGCTGCCCCCCTGCGCCCCGGGCCAGCCCGCCCCTGGATATCAGCCTTAAGATTGGTCATACATGAGACGGTGTAACATTAGCTATTACACTGTAGGTTATGTATTTATGTTAGTCTGAGGCTTCCTATTGTTCACTTATGGCAAAAAGGATAAGTGTATGTGTATTCTCGATTTGTAGTAACATACATCAATAATTCTATTTTCAGGTTTCGCAGATTTTGACCTAACGTTACCTATCTTATGCCGAAGTCAGCTAATTGGATAAAGTCACTTCAATTAATATCTAACAACTTGATTGTCTCTGTCTGAAAATTAGAAAGCTACGGCGTATCCAGCCGCAACACGTGGCAATAACAGGTTTTATACATTTACACGCATTCACACGAACCTACACATTTGTAATTAGTACACATTAATTGTAGTTGCAACACATAGTTATTTAAGTCGAAATGTAGCAATATTTATGGTTAATATTATAAGTTATATACATGTTAGTGAAAGCAAAGGTTCAGGTTACAGGAAACATGTCATGTATAGTATCATTTTAATCCCCTACTTGTCCGGTTCATTCACTGAAGGGATCGCACATTGCATACTCTAGTTATCAATGATAGGGAATAAATGTTTAAAATTATATTGTCTGTGTAGTGTAAATAAACTAGTTTAAACTGGATTCTTGGTGGGAAAATCGGAGTACATCCCCTGGAGAGCTGACCCCCAACTTTGTATATTTTCGTTTGAACTAGCATATGACCTGCATTACACTGGACCCTCCTGAAGCCTGGACCAATAGAAGCAAGCCACATTATCTGCATTGTTTTACTGTATTCACTGACTGTATATAAGCAGGGGCTCTGGACCTAGTGGACAGTCTACTTGACCACAGCCTTCAGACCTGAATGACTGTACACGGTTTCCAGTGTGCCTGCGATAAGTAACGGCTGTACTTATTTTATTCTGATTTGTTATTTTGCTACTTTTGACTATTAAATCACATTGTGCTGTGGAAACACATTTCGGCAATCGACAATCGTTATTGGATAGCAACTAGACGTGCATAATAATTTGGGGGCTCGCGGCGGAGGTTACGCTACCGGACGATACGGGTAAGAACGCAATGTTTTCAAAACCTGTTTATCATTCTGTGTTGTGAAATCGAATGTTCGTTTTTGCATTATCTAAGGAGCGCTAACTTGAATCTAGGGACAAGAAATAAAACTGTTTATTTTTATTGTCGTATTGTGTTTTAAATATTTTGCATTGCATAGCGTATGTGTACTTCCTGCATTCCGTATGTGTACTTCCGGTATTGTTGCTATGTTTAAACAGTCGTGTTCATAGTCTGTTATATATGCATAGTATAATCACTTGGTAAAGCCTCTGAAAAGATATTACTATTGTTTGGGAAATTTATTTTCTGCGCAGAAAACTGAGGTGTATGGTGTATGTGTAATGGTGTGCTGCCTAAGAAAAGACAGATTGGTTTGTCGAGGTTTCTTATGTTTAAGAAGTATGGTGCATACGCAACGGCATATTGCGACAAATAGGTCAAGATGACCAAGGATTGTTTGAGGCCTTTCCCAAAGATCGGTAGTTTCGATTCAGAGGTACTGAATAATGTGAGAGATAAAGTGTGGTTGATTAAATCAACAAAAGTAATATTTAAACATGATGACTGTTTGAAATTGTGGCAACTAGAGGGGAACAAGTGGCAAGGCAGCGGTGCACAGCGGAAGTAGGAGTGGTGAAAAGCGTGCGCACAGCGGAAGTAGCCGTTGAGAAGCGTGGAGAGCTGAGCACAAGCGCACCCCTGCCGCTGTATGCGGTAGGGGCCGTAAGTACAGCCGTTACTGTACTTACGCCCCCTAGTTAATGATAAAATTGAAATTAACAACTTATATCCTATTTTGAATCAATCTAAAACAAGTGTTTCTGAGGAAGAGGATGATCCCAACGTGATTTCAGCCATTGCCCATGCTATTAACATGTTAGAGGTACAACGCAAGTATGGAAAGGGAGCGGTCCCACCAGCAGGGGCAGCGGCTGAGATAGGTGAGAGTAGTGGGGTAACCACTAGGAGGGAGAACATCTATGGTACTGAAGCAGCAATTCCTGTGATTAATCCTGAATGTAGTGAACCGGTTAGTGCTTATCCTGTCTGCACAATAGCAGTTTCTAATGGGAAAGTGGACAAGGATGGTATAGTTCCTGTAGAAAATGTTTCAATGTTTCTTGGACTAGATCAGAACTACGTTCAATTATGACTGAGTTCCCAGATCCTAGAAAAGAGTTGGCTAAATGGCAGAAGTTTGTCAAAGACTTAGGAAATGCACCAACCAATAAGGATTGGTGAGTGGTGTTGAGGGCATGTCTGCCTCCCAATACTAACATACAAAAATGTATTAAAGATTGTTTGTTGGAGGAAGACAAAACCTTAACAGATGAGGATAATCAAGAGAATATTCAGAAAATTGTCTCACATTTGGCCATCTATTTTCCAGTAGTAGTGAATTGGAGCAAGATTTTGACCATTAAGCAAAAGGAGAGTGAAACGACAGCTGATTATTTTTCTAGAGCTCTAGCAGCGATGACACAGTTTACTGGGATATCAGATATAAGAGAGGATCCACATCATAGGGAAGTGGCTGTAATGGTACTAATGGATGGTCTCAGGGAAAATCTAAATACAAGGGTACAAACCTCAACACCTAGTTGGAGGGGCATCACGATAGCTTCTCTTAGAGAGATTGCCGAGGAGCATGATAATAAATTTTTTAGAAAGAGAGAGGAGAAGAGTGATAGGTTGATGACGGTAAGTATCCAGGCTTTAGAGGGATTGCACACACAACCACAAGCATACCACACAATCAATAAAGGAATTGGGATAGTGACATGTTTCAACTGTCATAAAGAGGGACACATAAGGAGATTTTGTCCAGAAAGAATATTGGAGACACCTAGAGGGGGATCACGTAGATACCAACAAAGGAGAAACATACATAGGTTAGAGAACTCACAGCTACCTATGCATGTTATAGCAGCAAATGCTGCGTGGGAAAGTGATAGTCAGTGCTAGGGGTCAGGTCATACCTGTTGTCTACAGCCAGTTAGGTTAACTAAGAATTTGAAGGAAAAATTAGCTACTAGTTTCTTTAGGAATGCTGATTCAATTCCCAGTTCCTTTCCTATTCCATTGTGCAAGCCAGGAAGCTGGGTTAGTAGAAAATAAAGTTTCTACAGATGTGGTAGACTCAAGTGTGGTTCATGTTTGTATGTAGACCATCAATGTACTGATTTTATATCCTTTGTGTCAGGCGAGAGGTTTTCAATCAAGAGGCCCTTGGATTGCCAATCCATTTTTGTCATTTACGTGATTAATTGTGCATGCGGTATCCAATAT
The DNA here is from genome assembly GCF_038048845.1 of Mixophyes fleayi. Lineage (NCBI taxonomy): Eukaryota > Metazoa > Chordata > Amphibia > Anura > Limnodynastidae > Mixophyes > Mixophyes fleayi. Next base: position 89,503,606 of record NC_134408.1, on the reverse strand, counting down.
GTAGGACATACTACCAGACCAGTCGAGGTACGCTTTCAGGAACATTGCCACAATATATTGAAAAGTATTCGCACACACTGCCTTTCTAATCATGTTTTACAATGCCAAGGAGGCAGTCTGGCAGGTCTTAAATTTAGAGCGATTGAACAGGTCGCCAAAACTTTGAGAGGGGGCGACAGGTTCCATTTGTTATGCAAGCGAGAAGCTTTTTGGATTTTTAAATTGAAAACATTGACCCCTCAAGGCCTTAACGACACTATAGAGTTAAATAACATCTGCTGATTATACTTATTTGTGTTATATATACACATGTTATTAGTATTATACTTTTTATGTACCTACGAATAGCAATAGTGATACGCTATGGCGACCCAGTTTACTTGAGTATTTCAGAGGTTTTTTTTATTGTATTCTAGTATTTATTTTATATTTTTATCTAATGTATAGTTTTGGAGTTGAGAAATGTGAGCCGCTGTTTATTTTTATACCTATGTTTATTTTTATTTATTTTTATTTTTTTTATTTTTTTCTCTATATTTTTGCTTTTATTTTTATTTATAATTATTACTTTTATTAAGGCTGCTAATATTATCAATTATTCGAATATTATCATGGCTCACTCTTGGGTGGACTATGTCAGTGGTCATCTATGTAGTTAATTTATCTGTTGTAGCAATCTATGTTTAAACCTATTTGGGTTATTCCATATGATGATCTTACTGCTCTTTATTTGAGTTTGTTTGTATTATTGGTGAATGTTATTCTAATATTGGATTAACTCACGAAGCTACTACAACAACGGGACCACTAGCTGTGATTGGAATTACTACAGCGTGATTATTGGCTGTAAAGTAAGCCTTATCATTGTTATGAATGGGAATCCTATACGATTGGAACATCCACATCATGTGATTATCAGCAGCTGATTGGCTTACCGCTGTCATGTGATCGCAAATACACACTATATAAAGCGAGACGGCTTGTCTCATTTATTATGCCTCTGATGAAACGGCTAAGGTGCCGAGAAACGCGTCAGTCTTATTGTGGATCATAGTTGGTAAAAACTGAAGCTGTTTGGTCTGTGTACCCCTAAATTTACCAGATTTTTATTCATCTACCTGTGGAGACTTCACTTTGTCACTGTTTGGAGGCTGGACTTTCATTATCGCAATCATCCATTGGAGATAATGCAAAGTACTATTTATTTTTCTAAGGCATTTCTAAGGCATAAGACTGAGTTTCTTCTGAATAAGGGATGTGCACAGCCAGCTGTGCTGATTCGAGTATTTCTATGTGAGTTTCTCACAAATCAGTGAACTCTACTATTTGCGGATTGAAGGAGACTGCCTATTACTATCTTTTATATTTGGCACATATATCCTCCAGATGTTGTGAAACCCCAAGATAAATCGTTTTGCACACAAAGCTGTGCTCATTCAAGCTTCTTAATCTCAATGTTGAGCCACCTCACCAATCAATTAATCTAATTGCTCTATTTTTGTGAATCCACTCTAGGAGAGATTTCTCTACGTGCTCTGCTCTTTTGTAGAGCTGGATTGAGATATTGTCAGTTTCAATTAGATTCTGATGCATTATCTGTATTTGCTGATTTTAATGTAAATTGGCTATGTGTATTTTTATTACAATCTGAGAAGATATTAAATTGTTTATATTTCAAACTGTTGGTTTACAGTATTTGCGCTCTCAATATTTTCTTTATTCTTTGTATGTATTAATATTCATGTTCCAGAGCCTGTACTGAGAGCTGCAACTGGCCATAATTATATCAATATCTTTTGCATTATATAGGCTCTTTTGAGTGCCCATTTTTTCTATTTTGTTTAGGTTAAGGGAAGAACCTACAATGATAGTTGACATAGCTGGTAGGAAACAAACTTTTCTTGTAGATACAGGGGCAGCCAGATCAATGATAACCTCTCCTTTTAATCTACAGGTAAGTAGCCAAACTGTTCCAGCTATGGGGGTAACGGGGAGAGTGTTACATTACCCTTTGACTAAACCCGCAGAAGTTACTATCTGGCCTCTGCATACCAAGCATTCATTTCTCTTGCCTGCAGCAGCTCCTACTAACTTACTGGGAAGGGATTTGTTATGCAAAATTGGATGTGTCATATACTGTACCCCTGATGGTGTATTCCTAGCAGGGCCGGTGCAAGGTTGCCGCCCCCCCCCCCGCAATAAAAAAAAATTCTAATTTTCCAGCCACTAACACACTTAAAAATAATAACTCTTACCTCCTCGTGGCTGGCTACAATGCAGTCCAGATGTCTGACGCAACACTGATGTCTGATGCAGAATGCTGTCCAGGCTTCACCAGGATATATAGAGGGGAGGCTCCAAATGCTAGACTTCAGAACAAGACAAACAAAAGAAAAGAAAACATGACATCACTCTCCTGTTACACACTGACATGTACCCCGCTGCCCACCAACTTCACTCACACATGCCCATCTGCCCACTAGCTGTTCTCACATATGTCACCCCTTGCCCATCAGCTTGTGTCACATATGCCAGCCACATAACAACAACTTTACTCACATGCCCCCCTGCCCACTACTTGGCTTTTTTTTTTTTAGCATTTGGCCACTACTTGGCTCTCCTCTGTTGCTGTCTATTAATGTATTCTGTAGATGATATATTAAATATACTAACACATGCAATAGAGAAAGGTAATCTAAATGACAGATAATCTAGACCGTTCTATTTTATTTGCATTTGCTAATGTATTCTGCAGATGTAAAATTAATTATACTAATAGAGGGCAACAAAGTAGAGCCAAATAGAGGGCAAATACTAATACACATAAATGGTTCCTTAACTATCCTAGAGTAGCCCCAGCAAGGTGAATTAAAGCTGTGCTTCATTATGCATAGCTGCATTTTGTCACGGCACTATTTTAGTATAAAGACCCCATAGTCTCTAACTCAAGGACATTTCTAAGTGTAATCCCCCGTCTCCCTATTTTCTCCAGCCTCCTCCTCACCCCCTAATTTTCTGTAGCATCCATTCTCCCCCCTTTCTGTAGCCTCCATCCCCCCCCTTTGTATAGCCTCCATTATCCCCCTTTGTATAGCCTTCATTCTCACCCCCTTTGAATAGCCTCCATTCTCACCCCCTTTGTGTAGCCTCCATTCTCCCCCCCCCTTGTGTAGCCTCCATTCTCCCCCCCTTTGTGTAGCCTCCATTCTCCCCCCCTTTGTATAGCCTCCATTCTCCCCCCCTTTGTATAGCCTCCATTCTCTCTCCCCCTTTGTATAGCCTCCATTCTCCCCCCTTTGTATAGCCTCCATTCTCCGACCTTACTGTAGCTTCTGTTCCCCCCTCTTTCTGTAGCCTCCATTCTTCCCCTTTGTATAGCCTCCATTCTCCCCCTTTGTATAGCCTCCATTCTCCCCCCTTTGTATAGCCTCCATTCTCCACCCTTTGTATAGCCTCCATTCTCCACCCTTTGTATAGCCTCCATTCTCCACCCTTTGTATAGCCTCCATTCTCCCCCCTTTGTATAGCCTCCATTCTCCCCCCTTTGTATAGCCTTCATTCTCCCCCCTTTGTATAGCTTCCGTTCTCCCCCCTATGTATAGCATCCGTCCCCTCCTGTTATCTGTAGCCTCCTCTTTCCTGTACTCACCTTAACTTCTTCATTTTCCTTCCTTTCTCTTCTTCCTCGCTTCTGTCTTCTTTCTCTGTCGGCTCCTCTTTACTGGCAGCGTCGTGCGTCGTGACGTCACGACGCTGCCAGGCGCCGGGTAAATTTTAAAATGCGGTGCTGCTACAGTGCAGCCGTGCGGGCGGGCGGTAGCATTTATTTCTAAATTATCACTGGGTCCCCCGCTTCAGTGCCACCCTCCAGAGCCCGGCGCCCTAGGCAACTGCCTAACGTTGCCTAATGGGAGCGCCGGGCCTGATTCCTAGACATTCCCGGAGAAGGTTGCACATGAGGTACAGGATATATTGAACACCCCACAATGGTTAATGTTACAATCTGCTGTTATAGAACAAAGTCCATCTCAGGTAAAGGGAATGTTGTTGGAAATACCGGATTCCCTATGGACCAAAGATGGACAGGACATTGGATTGATGGCAAATGTAGCTCCCGTGATGGTAAATCTAAGAAGTTGTAGGATAGCTCCAAAAATCCCACAGTAACCATTAAAACCGGAGGTGGAATTAGGGGTGTATCCTGTTATTGAGAGGCTGTTGCAACAAGGGATTTTAATTTGTACATTCAGCACAGCCAATAGTCCCATTTTCCCTGTGAAGAAGAATGGGGGGAGGGGCTATAGATTAGTCCAGGACTTAAGCAGAATTAATAAAGTTGTTGAGAGCCAATTCCTCATAGTGCCCAATCCAGCTGTCATCCTCATGCAGATTCCACTGTTTGCTAGTCACTTTACTGTCATTGACCTCTGTTCTGCCTTCTTCTCAGTCTCTCTTCACCCTGACTGCCAATACCTTTTTGCATTCTCCTATAGGGGGGTGCAATACACATGGACCAGACTACCCCAGGGGTTCATTGATAGTCCTAGCATTTTCTCCCAATCCTTACATGACTGTTTGCAATCCTTCCAACCAAGCAATTGTTCTGTTCTAATTCAATATGTGGACGATTTGCTGTTGGGCTTGTATTAGTTTATGTCATGTTTACATGATACTAAATTGTTGTTACTTCATCTCTAGCAAACAGGGCACAAAGTTGCAAAGGACAAGTTACAGCCATGTCAGACTAAGGTTAAATACTTAGGACACTGTCTCACCCAGGGGCTATGACATTTGACAACAGACAGAATCGAGGCAATACAATACATGACTCTGCCGCAGAACCAGAAGCAAATCCGTACCTTCTTGGGGATGTGTGGATACTGTAGATCCTGGATCCCAGGTTTTTCTATTCTGGCGTTACCATTGCAGGAGTTTGTCTCTTCCTTAAAACCAGAACGTGTTATACACACAGAGGAGTCAGAGCAAGCATTCTTTAATTTTAAAGATAGCCTGCCTAGAGCACTTGCATTGGGAATACCTGATTATGAAAAGCCCTTTGAGTTATACTGTATGGAAGCTGATGGTTGTGCAGCAGGTGTCCTCACTCAGAAACATGGTGACGCTAACAGACCGGTAGCATAATACACTGCACAATTGGACACTGTGTCAAGATCACTCCCAACATGTCTAAGAAGCGTAGCAGCAACTGCCCTTCTGGTAAGTAAGAGCGAGGACGTAGTATTAGGACATGATTCAACTGTCTGTAAACCTCATGCAGTATCAGCCCTGTTGAATTCAGCTCAAACCAGACATGTCTCTTCAGCTAGATTCACAAAATGGGAACTAGCTCTGATAGCACCCGCAAACATCACCATCAAACAGTGTAGCACTTTAAATCCAGCTACATACCTTCCATATGTGCCTTGAGAGGCACAAAGGGTGGGAGGAGGTGAGGAGACCCTGGTTGGGGATTGGTTTTGCAGGTATACTGATACGCATGATTGTATGGAATACCTGAACCAGACCTTTACTGCAAGGCCCGAAATACGTGACACCCCCTTAGAAAATGTAGATTTTACGTTTTATACAGACGGGAGTTGTCATAGACAGACTTAGACGGAAGAACTATGTACTGGTTATGCTGTTGTAGACAATCAGGATGTTGTGGAAGCTGAACCCCTTGGCCCACCTCACTCGACCCATAGTGGCCGAACATGTAGCATTAAGGAGAGCGTGTGAGTTGACAGAGGGTAAGTCAGCTAATATATATACTGCCTCTAGGTACGCCTTCGGGGTAGTGCACGATTTCGGGGCCTTTTGGCATCTTAGAAACTTTACAAAAGCAGCAGGCACACCAGTAGCACACTCACAATACATAAAAGGACTTTTGACAGCAATACAGTTACCCAAGAGAGTAGCCGTCATAAAATGTATAGCCCACACCTCTGAAGAAGACCCAGTATCATTGGGCAATAACAGGGCGGACAAAGCTGCTAAATGGGCAGCAGGGCAACCTATAACTGTATTGACAGAGACAATAATGGTTTTTCAGACATTAGACACTCAGCGATTGATTGAAATGCAAGATTTGTGTTCCCTACAGGAAAGGGCGGTCTGGAAGGCGAAGGGATATGGTCAAGAGTCCTCGGGACTCTGGAGAGATGGACAAGGTAGGCCCGTGGCTCCCAGAGTATATTACTCAGGCCTGGCTGAGGCAGCACATGGTCTGACTCATCTGAGTAAAGAAGGTATGTGTAAACTAGTGAGAGCTTACTGATGTGCACCTGGCTTTCCCTCTCAGGCTGGTAAGAAGGCAATGTCCTGTCTTGTTTGAGGAAAAATCTCGGGAAAACTATACCAACTGAGCCATCCCATATCCCTCCTACAGACGGACCTTTTCAAGTAATACAAATTGACTATATCCAATTACCACCTTGCAGGAATTTCAAATATGTGTTAGTGTGTTTTGATGTGTTTTCCAGTTGGGTAGAAGCATATCCAGCAGCCACTAATACTGCTGTGTTCACTGCAAAGAAAATTATTCAGGAATTTATGTGTAGATACGGTATCCCTAGAATCATAGAAAGTAATAGGGATCCCCACTTTACTGGTGATATCTTCCAGAACATGTGTAAGCTTATGGGAATCAGAGGCAGACTTCATACCCCTTACCGTCCACAAACCAGTGAAAAGGTGGAAAGAGCAAATGGTACTATTAAGAACAAGCTTGGTAAGGTAATGGCTGAAACTGGGTTAGCGTGGCCAGAAGCTTTTGCCACTAGTCCTCCATAGCATCCGAACCAGTGCCAGACCTCCTCTTAATTTGTCCCCTTTTGAGATACTTTTTGGCTGACAGCCTCATGTAATCATAAGTCCACAAGACGACTTGAAGTGTAACAATGAAGTGTCTGTGCAATATCTCATAAAAATGAGCAGTCACCTGGTATGTCAGAAACGAACTGTCATGATGTTGAACCTGGAGAATATGTTTTGATCCACAATTTCTTATGCTCAGGTTGTTTAACAGACCGTTGAAAAGGCCAGTACCAAGTGTTGCTGATCAGTACCACATCAGTGAAGGTTCCAGAAAGAGACACTTGAGTCAATTCCACTCACTGCAGGAAAGTCAGTAGCCCGGAGAAAGTATGAGATAAAGCTGAGACCGACGACACTGATCTGTCACTCATAAAACCTGTTCCGGGAGACCTAAAGCCTGCAGTCAAAACACCTGAGCCAAGTACGTTGCCCAGACTATCATCCCAGCAATGGAGTGGCGATTTTTGTTTTTCTTCTGTTCCAGGATTTTTCTTGTTTTCATTTTTTGTAGGACACCCTATTTTTGTGAAGGGGAATGGATGACAGAGGCAGGATTTGGTAGTGATACTGATGAGATGGAGTTGAAAGAAAAGTTGATAGAACCCACAGTGCAGCCCATTATCAAGCTTGATCCGGGGGTTATGAAAAGGTCTGCTAGCACTGGATCTCAGAGACAGTGTGAGAGGCTATTGTCGGATGAATATTGTATTTGTAAGTACTGTAACTCCCTAATTGAAGAGAAGTGCATTCAGCAATGCCAGTCTAACAGTAATCTGGACATAGGCAGGCATCCCCTGGAGGATTATCACTCCTTGGTGGGTAAGGTCTTAAACAAAACTTGGGTGTGCTCTCATGTACCTCAGGCACAGCATAACATATGACTAGTGCGGTTCCCACTAAATATCTCTGAGGTCCTCGAATTACGGGGAGGGAGGTCCATAGACGGGAGATACAATATCACTAGGTCCCCTAGTCTGAAGCTTCACCAATACTCACTAGATAGGTCGTTATTGTGTCTGGATATCTCACAGGTAAAAAGACTGGAGAATTGGGAAGCTGACCTACCTGATCAGACAATGGTTCGCCACACTAATATTGAGGGGAGACTCTCAAGGTGACCAATAGGCAGGAATGTTGAAGGACACCATGAAATAGGACGTGTAAACAGACAAAAGAAAGTATCCATTGGGAAAGTCCCTATAGGTAATTGTAAAAATGTTATCCATGCTGACACGTGTCTGGAACAAATGGAGACACTAGGCATGGGTAGTTTTGTGAAAACGTTGTGTGATAATATCAATGATCGTACTGTATCTTATGTCCTCCCAGATGACGTGTACTATGTTTGTGGTAGAAAAGCTTATTCCTGGTTAACTCCAAGTTCCAAGGGTTTGTGTTTCTTAGGTAAACTGGTTCCTGAGGTCATGACTATTACACATGAGGAAATGGTTGGTATTCATAAGACTACATACCCACCATACATACACACACTCACAGTATGAACATCGTGGCAAAAGAAATATAATTCCTGGTGAAGAACCCATAGCTACAAAATTGATTAGTGAAACCACTGGTTTCCAGGTTTTGGTAGCATTAGATCCCACCTGGATTGCTCGGGGAACTTTGAATTTTAGATATATACAGGACCTAGCTAAATTAATAGACAATATCACCGAGATGTATGATGACACTTTCAGGTATACAGGAAGAGAGCTACAAGCTTATAAAAAGGAGTTGGTGCAACATAGACTGGTATTGAATTATCTAACATCTATTACTGGTGGATATTGTGTGACATTGGCCACCCAGTTTGGTGTCAAATGTTGCACGTACATCACCAATAATACTGATGACCCCAAGGAAGTCATAGACCGGAAGATGGATGAAATTCTGCAACTGAAATGGGAATTTCAAAAGAACCATAATTCTTCATTATATGAGATTGGAGAAAAGGTGGCAGGATGGTTCTCATAGTTAAATCCTGTAAAATGGTTTTCTGGTCTAGGAGAGTGGGTACAGGAAATGGTTGCTAGCATAGGTAAGCTCCTTCTCCTTATACTTTGTGTCATCTTAGTAATTGGCTTATGTGTCAGATATGTTCCTACTGTGTGGAAGTGTGGAAAGCAGTCTACTGGGGTAAACACTGAAAATGAGACTGAAATGGTGGTGAGGGATACGGAAATCATGGTCTGTGAAGAAATACATTACAATGCTGACATTGAGAATGTGATTAGGTGATAGTTTCTTACATTATCAAAGGCTGGAGCTGTCAAAGTCAGCTAATTGGATAAAGTCATTTCAATTAATATCTAACAACTTGATCGTCTTTGTCTGAAAATTATGCGTAGAGCATGCTATGGCATGGAGAAGCGTATCCATCCGCAACAGGTGGCAATACCAGGTTTTATACATTTACACGCATTCGCACGAACCTACACATTTGTAATTAGTACACATTAATTGTAGCTGCAACATATAGTTATTTATGTCGAAATGTAGCAATTTTTATGGTTAATTTTATAAGTTATATACATGTTAGTGAAAGCAAAGGTTCAGGTTACAGGAAATATGTCATGTTTAGTATCATTTTAATCCCCTATTTCTCCGCAGTTGTCCGGTTCATTTGCCGATGGGATCGCACATTGCATACTCTAGTTATCGATGATAGGGAATAAATGTTTAAAATTATATTGTCTGTGTAGTGTAAATAGACTAGTTTAAACTGGATTATTGGCGGGAAAATCGAAGTACATCTCCTGGAGAGCTGACCCCCACCTTTGGATATTTTCGTTTGAACTAGCCTATGACCTGCATTACGCTGGATCCTCCTGAAGCCTGGACCAATAGAAGCAAGCCACATCATCTGCATTGTTTTACTGTATTCACTGACTGTATAAAAGCAGGGGCTTATTCTGCTACTTTTGGCTATTAAATCACATTGTGGTTTTGGAACACATTTCGGCAATCGACAATTGTTATTGGATAGCAACTAGACGTGCATAACACTTAGTTAAACAACAGAAGATCTAGCTAGGGCTAGTGACATGTCCTCTGCTAAAATCTAGTCAGGCAAGTGTTCTGTTTCAAACACAATGGAGGGAATAGCCCACATTACATTATGCTGTAATCATTTATATATATTGTATATATTTAGCCCTGCTATTAACATTGCCAATTAGTAACACATTACAGGCTAACAATGATATTTTTGAATAAAGTGCTTTGAGAGACATCACTATGCAAACTAGATAATGTTTCGTAGTGTATTTACAAGCACAACAGGGTGGCTTTCTGTGCCTGAAGTAATCATCTTAATTATGAAATGTGTATTGTATTCCTATGCCTTAATATCCTGAGACACACCCCTACAGCTCTTCGCAGAAATATCTGGCTGCTGTAGGAGGCAATGGTTCCGACCAGCTGACAGAGGATAGAGATTGGAAGAAGGATTTCGATGACCCTTGTTCCTATTTCTTTGGCTAAAGTTACTCCAAATCTGGTGATTCTGTGTGCTTGCCAAAAGCAAGGTGACAGAGAAGCCGGACCAGTGTGACACTTTACCTGTGCATATAGAGCAACGCCAGACTATCTGAAAGTTGCAAGCACAGTAACATTGCTTTATGCCTAACAAGTTTGGTTCCTATTCTGAAGCAAAAATGTTCTATCTATTGAAACATATCACATCAAATGGTACTTACTGTAATAATGTTTTTGAAGTCACAAAAACAAATAGTATAAAGTTCCTGTGACCAAACATTCGGTAATGAGCAGGAGTGAAGGAAGAGCACAGGTGCATTTAAATCAAGATTTTATTGCTAGGCCAGGTGTACATGAGTCATCCTCATTGCAAAGCACAGAGTACTCGTCTTATCATTCTGTTCTCCACCTATTGGATTGCTAGGAATGACAGGCAGCCATTTTACACACAGGTGTAGGAAAGATCCGCGTGTGACATGAGCTAGCCCATACGTGCTCAGAGAACCAATCAGAGTGCAGAGTATTGCAGAATAGGTATTGGAGATTAAAAACGAGGTCTGCTATTTTCACCAGAAGGGAGTTGCGGGTGCTGACCGAGGGCATGGACAGCATGCCCTCGGGAAGGTACATTAGTAACAAAATGAAGTTGCGGGCCTATCTAAGAGTCCGTAGATATCTCAGAGTGTGATTCAATAGGCGGTGGACGGGTTTCCAACTCCAACGTCGCTGGAGCGACCTTCACCGCCGTCAACCGCAGCTCTTGAATGAACTCACGGAAGAGATTAGGAGATGTGAGTTCTCTATTATTCGAATAATTTCGTGCTTAAACATATTTAGTTTAATTTTCAAAAATCTTGAACCAAAATCACATGACATGGCCTGCCCCTACATATCAATCTTCCTCCAGACTCTAAATGTAACTCCCCCTCCAATGCAATATGCTTTTGCCCCTGTCTCATAGTTTTTGTGGCTGAACATTTACTTTTCTTAATGATTGAGGGACAAACTCCAGACCATTAAGGCAGGTTTGGGATTTCAACTCTTGACCCCAGTGCTGTGAGACAGAAGTGCTACCCACTAAGACAACTTGTTGATCTTACCCTAAAAACATTTTTAATATTACAGTGGCAGATGTGTTTTTGTTATTGCAAAAAGAATTGAACGCCATCTTTGTAAACAATGTCCACGCTCACAGTTTTCCTTAGATGATTTTCACATATTAGCAGGGCAAAAAAAATACCTACTGTATTATATCTCCATAATCAGTCATTCATTATCTGGCTGTTTGAATTCTGATGTGCCCCCCAAAAATGACTATTTGACAATTACTGAGTAAAACTGAGACAGTCCTAAGCTATAAGCAAACATTGTTACAGGCCATGTGAAAGTGGTGTGTGTCTTTCATGTTTCTCTCCCTTTGGTAAAGATTAGCTTTATCTGTGTTGCCCAAGAAATGATTTACAATGTCTGGTCACAATATTATCTGACTACATCTGTATAATTGTTAACCAGGTTGAGTTTTGAACAATACACTTATATGTTATATTTATTCTAACAGACTGTAGACGTTGTGAAAGACGTGAGGCGGAGGAAGAGGTAGAGGCCGAAGATGAGGAGAAGGGGTCAGAGGCGATGGTGGAGGCCAAGGGGGTGGGGCCAGAAGAGGTGGTGGAGGCCGAGGAGGAGGGGCCAAAGGTGGTGGTGGAGGCTGAGAAGGAGGAGGAGGGGCCAGAGGGGGTGGTGGAGGCCAAGGACGGGCCAGAGGTGGTGGTGGAGGCTGAGGATCAGGAGGTGACGGAGAAAGTGGTAGAGCCAGAGGAGGTGGCGGGGGACATGCAAGAGGCGGAGGCCTTGGTAGATGGTAAATATTTACATTAAAGCATTTATATAATTTTATAACATTTATATGTCCATTGTAAAAATGGTAATACAACCCTAATATCACACATGTTTAATTAAAGTTGATTAAAGTTATTTAAAGTCACAGGTTTTCAAAATGATCGGCCTGCAAAATATTTTTGGAAAATACACTCTCCACGCCCCCTCCCCTCGCCACAACAAAATTGTGTATATTTATAAAACTGCAATACAAAAGCCTTAGGGCTCTTGCTCCAACAATTAGACATTGCTGTCAGTTTAAAGTTATGTAACAGTACATGTCTCTGCTAACTCCTGTCTGTTTAGTTGGCCATGGATTTATTTATTTTTTAATTTTCTTTTACAGCTCCCAAATACGCCTCAATAAGGGCCTGAAACCCCCCCCGTCGGTGGCCGAAATCGCTGATAAAATCACGCGATATAATAAAAAAATTACAAAATATAAAAAAAATTATATTAAATTCCTGGGGCGTGGTCAGGACGCCATACTATGCGGGCACGTTTTTAGGAGCTCTGGTTAGCGAACCTGCAAAAACCATTTATTATAGGTGATTGTGCCCCAATTTCCAGTCCCCTGCTTATCCTTATAACATCTGGGAGGTAGGGGTGTCTCTGAAGCTGCTGGAGGGACCTCCGGTCGCATCGCGACCCGTGTGGGAGAGGTGTGGGCCTGTCTGGCGCAGCTGCGTCCCCCGGATTCCGCTGCGGTAATTTATATTGTTGCCCCCTGTGTGGCCCAGAAACCACAGTTCACCCACTACGGATACCTCCTAGCTGCTCTGTGTGGGATTAGGCTGCATCCGCCTGCCGCGCTGCCCGCTTTGCATCCCCGCTCCTGGGACTCGCCTCGTGGATGTGGACTTCGGTTCCAGTATAGGAACCTGCACCTGGAGCTGCTGCTTTGAGCTGGGCTGATCTGAAGGGGCCTGAAAGAAGAGGGGCCTACATCCGGTTCACAAGCCTCGGAGCTGGGTGATTGCTGTGCCTCCCGGTGACCTGCATCCGGTGGGGGCGGGGCGAGACGGCCCAGTAATAATCTGATCCCCCCATCTCCACCGGGATAAGTGGACTCCCAGACCAGGTACCCATCGGGAATCTGCAGCGCCTAACACCTGTCACTGTTCTAAGGACTTCCCAGCACCCTCCCTTTGGAAAACTTATGCTGGCAGGGAACAAGTTAAATGAGCATACCCTTACCTGGCAGGAAATCTATTGATTGGCACCATTCCTCTCCAGGCTCTCGCACTGGTCAAGCAGTGGGGATTCTGGATCTTCAGTGTAAGTTCCCCTTGCTTATCTATCATCTCCGGCATGAAAGGGTGCACACCACCAGGACAGTGTTTCTTTCCCGTCTCTGGGTATTTACTTCTTTCAAGCGCACAAGTTGCAGCATTCCCCAGACTCCTCTCCTCTTACTTGCAAATGGAAGGATCTGGACATCTAACTGGCCGGCCATTGTTCTGCTGTAATTTTAACCGCGGTATGGAGTAAGCTACGACGCTCCGCATGGCCCCTGCACCAAGGTTCTCGTTTGGAAAGTCGTGGGGATGTTTACTTTTCTAATCTAAACACTGAAACTTTCACAACAACCCTTCCTGTTTGACCTATTGTATGGCCCAAATCAAAACCAGCATTCATTTCTTGTTGCCCTAGACTCCTTGCTCTCTCAGGTGCGCCAGGGAGAAGTGATTAAGGCAGGGGAATTTAATGTCGTAGTAGATGATACTATAGATAGATCGTCCACTTTGCTTCCCCCCGTCAGTGGCTCGGAGTCCTGTAAATCTAAGGCCTTGGTGTCCCTTCTTTCCCATCATCTCCTCTTTGACTCCTGGAGGCTTAGGGAACCATCATCTCGAGATTATACATTTTATTCTCCAGTTCATGGTACCTATTCACAAATAGACATGGTCTTCCTCAGCCACGATCTGTCACTAAGGCTCAGGGCGGCCCATATACACCCGATGGTCTGGTCTGACCACTCTCCTATATCAGCCAATCTCTCAGACATAGTACCCCGCCCTCGCCCCACTACATGGCGTATTAATGGTTCCATCCTCCATGATCAGCCACTTACTTTAGAGCTCCGGACCCTTCTTGAGGAGTATTTTCTTTTTAATGACCTCCCCGATACTTCCCCCATGACCCTCTGGGAAGCCCATAAGGCAGTAGTACGGGGCCATCTTATTAGCATGGCCTCACGCCGTAAGAAGTTGGCCATCTCCAATCGTGCAGCATTAACTATTCAACTCCAGACTCTGGAAAGACAGCATAAACTATCCCAAGATGAAAAGGTACTGACTAAACTTCTAAAGGTGAGATCGGATTTGAACCTCCTTCTCTCTGAGTCCACTGCTTCGGCCTTGAAAAGGCTGAGGCAGACATTCTATGAGACGGGAGATAAAGCTGATAGAATATTAGCCACCCTTCTGAGAGCTCAGAGATTTCAAAACAACGTCATGGCCCTGAGGTCTCCTTCTGGCTCACCCATTTACAGTGCTGACCAGATAGGGCGCGAGTTTCAAAAATTTTATTCTTCATTGTATAATCTGGATGCTCTAAATCCCGGGGGGGGCCCACCTGCGGAGACCATAGCGGCTTTTTTGAGGCAAGCGAAACTCCCTACCCTTTCCAGTAGCCTAACTCAGCAACTAAATGAGGAGATTACTTCGGAGGAAATACTGGCAGTCATCAAGGCCCAAAAGACCTCCAAGGCCCCAGGGCCTGATGGCTTCTCCGCAGCCTACTATAAAAGATTTTCCCAGACTCTGGTTCCCCACCTCCGCTCTCTGTTTAATGCTGTCTGGCATGGAGATCCCTTCCCCAATTCGATGTTAGAGGTGCGTATTGTAGTCATACATAAGGAGGGGAAGGACCCTAGCGACTGTGCAAGCTACCGTCCCATCTCCCTTTTTAATGTTGACATTAAGATATATGCAAAGATACTGGCCACCCGTTTGAATGGAGTCCTACTGGATCTAATCCACTATGACCAGGTGGGTTTCATCCCGGGTTGCCAGGCTAGGGATAATACTCGTCGCGCGATAGACCTTGTTCAAATCATTAACCGAAGGCGTCTTCTGGCTATGATGCTTTCACTGGATGCCAAGAAGGCGTTCGATCAAATTTCTTGGGATTTTATGACCCTCGCTCTGAAGGCGTACGGCTTCTCGGCTGAATTTGTGACCGAGGTATCCGCCCTCTATAACTCTCCCTCACCTGGTTAATGGATCTCTATCTGACCCTCTCTCCCTCTCCAACAGGACGAGGCAGGGCTGTTCCCTTTCGCCCCTAATCTTTGCACTAGTGATAGAACCCTTGGCGGCAATGATCAGACAGACGGCATCGATATCACGTGTGACAGTGGGGCCACGGGAATTCAAGGTTTCTCTCTTCGCGGATGACATACTCCTCTCTCTGACGAATCCACATGAGTCTCTACCAGCCTTATATAAACTTATGGATGAATACGGCCTCCTCTCTGGCTATAAAATTAATTTTGTTAAATCGGAGGCCATGCTCCTCCATGCATCCCCTGCCCTTAGGACCAGTTTGCAGACTAATTTCACGCTACGCTGGCAGACAAATAAGATCAAATATCTTGGAGTTTATATCACCTCGACCTATGATAGATTGTACCTGGAAAACTTCCCCCCCTTCTGTCAAAATCAAACAGGACTTGGAGATTTGGTAGAGCTATATCATATCGTGGTTGGGGAGGATTATCGCTATTAAGATGAACTTGGTCCTTAAGCTTCTATATCTTTTTCAGACTCTCCCGGTAAGGGTTCCCGACTACGTGTTTAGAGATTTTCTGTCACGGGCACTAGGAGTCTTGCCCAGGAATTCACCAGATGACTGGGCTTACTAGAGTAGTGAAGTTAACACAACGGTCCTCTGGTAGCAGGGTGACTAGCGGAACATATATCACAGCAGATGGAGAGAGAATGCCAATAAAGAATAGAAAAGTCAGTGACTTGCAGCAATCTTGATCAATGAGTCAGCGACTAGCTGATATAGTAGAAAGGCAGATTTGGACACGGAGATCAGGATGGACGTGAGCAGATGCAGGGAGGTAGCAGGGAAGTCAGTGGTCTGCGTACAGCAAGTTGTACCACTGCTTATGGTGAGGAGACTTGTCCAGGTGCAGGTAGGTAGCAGGGAAGTCAGTGGTCTGCGTACAGCAAGTTGTACCACTGCTTATGGTGAGAAGACTTGTCCAGGTGCAGGTAGGTAGCGGGGAAGTCAGTGGTCTGCGTACAGCAAGTTGTACCACTGCTTATGGTGAGAAGACTTGTCCAGGTGCAGGTAGGTAGCGGGGAAGTCAGTGGTCTGCGTACAGCAAGTTGTACCGCTGCTTAATAGGTGAGGATGTGTACAGGTGTCGATGAGTGGAGGCATACAAAGGATAATAGGATACAGACACTGAGAGCACAGAGGAACTTGATCCCAACAGATATGCAGCGTATCCAGCAAAGTCTATAACGGTATGTGTGGCACTGCTTGGTAGAGACTTGCTCAGCACAGATATGCAGGTCAATAATGGATAGTCAATCACAATTGTGCATATAACGACTGAGTAGTATGGTTTGTTCCAAACAGATATGCAGCGTAACAATAACAGTCTATAGCGGGTATGGATACCGCTGCTGAGAGTGGAAACTTGTCCTAGCGAATATGCAGAGTAAACGTAGACAGTCAATAGCACATAGGCATACCGCTATTCAGTAGAACAGTCTGTCCACAGGGAGATGCAGGGACTGCAGAGACGCTGGACGGCAGAGACGAGTGTAGGAACCACAGGTGAGTAGATCCGGTAATCAGAGTCCAGCTGAGGACACAGGCAGGAAACAGGAGACTGTAACAGGTATGGAAACCAGCGATGAGTAGCACAGGGAATCCACAGGAACTGAAGACACTAGTAGTACACAGGAGACAGTAGCGGGTCTGGAGACCAGCGATGAGTAAAACAGGAATCAGCAGGAAACTGAAGACACTAGTAGAACACAGGAGACACCTTCAGAGACTCACAGGGAATGAGACTCAAGATCAGGCAATGAGGTAATGAGCACAGGTGCCTTAAATAGGGAGAGTTGCCTGATCAACCAATTAGATTAAAAGCAACAGTCACAAGAGTTCTTGGGTGCTGCGCATGCGCAGTCCATCAGGATGGCGGACGGCCGCGGTTCAGGATAGGTGCCGGCAGGAAGGCTAGGGAGCCACGCACCAGTGTAGAGGCACTCACGGTCCGGTAAGTGACATTTGCATTCCTCCTTTCTAAAGTTTATATGGCATGCCAAGCCCCCTAGAGTCTCTGTAGCAGTGCTCAAGAAACCCAGGGCTCGGGGAGGCAGGGGTTTTCCAGACATTCAATTTTATTTGGCATCCCATCTGACCCAGGTGGCGGTAACCTATGCCCCTTACCAGTCCATAGCGTGGGTGGATCTGGAGACCCACTATGTTGGAATCCCCTCTATGGCATCACTCTGGGGCCTGGCTAATATAGATAGACACCAGCGGCCTCCTGTCATCAATCTCTTAAATTATGCCTGTCGCTTTGGGACTCATGCCGGGTCAAATATAAATTGTCCTCCCTTGTCTCACCTCTGACTCCTCTCTGGGGCAACCCACAATTCCCTGCTGGCAATTCAACACAGCAATTTAAACATTGGATAAGGGCGGGAACCTGGTGGTCAATCAAACTTGGCCTTCTATGTCGGAACTTCATCGTAGCTTTGAACCGTTTCGTCCCCTTTTTTTTTTAGTACTTCCAGGTCCGACACTTCGCCATGTCCATGCCCCCCCAGGAGGCTCTCCGGGCCCCGACCTCTTTTAAGTATATGTGTCTACATTCCCCTCTCACTAAAGGGATGATCTCCCAGATCTATAATTGGCTGATTGACTACACTTTTGATTCTCCAGGCCGACATGAGCGGGAATGGGAAAGGGATCTTGGACCTCCTCCAGACAACTCATGTTGGGAGGAGATCAGGGAGGGGATTGCCAAGAGTTCGATCTCTACACTAATTAAGAAAAAACAGCCTACAAAGTGTACTATAGGTGGTACTATACTCCTGTCTTGAATGTTTCCTACAACCATTCCGAGCTGCTGTCGGGAATGTGGCCAGTGTGGTACGATGTTACACATATGGTGGACCTGCCCTCGCATAGTTCCTTTTTGGAACATGGTTCTTACGCTTATAAACTCTGTGGCGGAACAACAAATAACTAAGGACCCCTGGTCATTCCTTCTCTCTCGCCCTATACCTGATGAGAGCGGGCCTTCTAATAAGCTTATCTCCCACATCTTGGCAGCTGCTAAATCCCTAATAGAGAAACATTGGGAAGACCCTAGGGCTCCCTCTATGCAGGAATTACAGTCCTATATAGGACATGTTGCAAGCATTGAGAGTATATCGTGTTACCTTCATGATAAATCATATAACTTTGATAAGGTGTGGGCCCCGTGGTTTTAACTAGAAAGCCGTAGCTGCCTTTCCAGTATGGCTCCCCTTCCTGCAGAGGGAATATAGCTTTTGGGCCGCATCCGGCCCCCCTGGGCTGGATATGGTGCGCTGCTGGTGAGTAATGTCTGTATGCTAGTCTGTATGCTATTTTTTTTTTTTTTTAGCCAATGTAGCCGTGTGGCTTAGCTTTTCCTAGCAATGTTCCAAATTTGCTTATTTACTTATCAACAATATTGTTAACAGTACTGTGCCTTTCTACCTCCTGTCCCTCCTACCTCTTCCCCCCCCCCTCACCCCCATTCCCAATAATATAAAAGTATAAAACATAGAGGAGACATCTTGAATGTTAATATTTTATTGTCAAACGTGTTGACTGTGTTTTTCCTGTTGATTTCCTCTTTAAATAAAGAGTTTAAAAAAAAAAATTAATTCCAAACTAAAAACCTGTATGGTTAATTTTTTTTTTTCATGGTCATAGATTTACTTTTTTTTACAATTGTATAAATAATATTATATAGTTAAACACAATCATTGGTGTGTGTGTCTTTATTAATATATTACAATTGCCCAATATGTGGGTAGAAGGACAATAGAGAATGGATATTTCAATAACACAATAATAACATTTAAGCTACATTGTTTTGTTACTACTGCATCTTCATTGCAACATTTATATAGCAACACTAATTCTGCCTCAGTGTACAGAGAAGGCAATCTGTCCTTACAATGTAAAAGCTTTAACACAGAGGGATACAGGTCAATTTGTTAGTAGCAAATGAAGATACTAGTATGTCTTTGGATTTTGCAAGGAAATCCACACTATTATGGGGTGAACACTAACTCCATACAGATAAGGGAAGGGCCAGGAATCAAACTCATGACACCAGTACAGGGAGGCAGAGGTGCTAGATACTAAGCCACCATGCTGACCCAGTATTGGCTGTAGTATTTGTCTATACAAGATGAGTAAATAACATACAAGCAGTAGATGAGGAAAAAAAGGTTTGCATTTGCTAGTTGCATTTCACAAAAAGGAACCTGTGCCCTCAAACAACAATTACCCCCTCCAAGAGGTAGGCCATCCGTAGTAATAGCATACATATAACGTGCCTTGGAGGCCAGAATCATTAAGGAATGTATATGCCAAATGCCATTCAAAATTAACAACTTCCCAAAATCATGTGGCATTGGAGTGGGAGGCAAATGTTAAATCTGCAGTCAGATTTAAAATTGATAAAAGCATATCTTACATTAACTTAGAATGTCAGAGTAAACCCATGCAAACGTGGAAGAGAACAAACAAACCCCATACAGATAAGGCCATGGTTGGGAATTAAACTCATAACCTCAGTGCTGTAAGGCAGAAGTGCAAGCGACTACAACCACCATGCCGCTTGATTGTGGGCTGCATTTTTTTTTTTTTTGGTAAAGCTGAGTACATAACATAACATATAAGTAGAGATGCTCACTGACCCCCGTGTTTTAATTTTGGTTTTGGATCTGGATTACTGTCGTGTTTTGGTTTTGGTTTTGGTTTTGCCAAACCGCCCTTGCATGTTTTGGTTTTGGTTTTGGTTTTGTTTTGCAATTTTGTTTAAAAATCAATGTTTTTGGGCATAAAATAACCTAATTTAGTGCTCCACCTGTTTCTTGGGTAAGTAAGGTAATTCTAAAGCTAATAAATTAGGAAGAAAACAGTTCAATCCCTGGTAGGCCGTTCTTAATTCTGCACACAAACCTGATTGTCTTCCTCTTCATCTTAGCCTATTGGCAATGCAGCCATCGTCTTTGGGTGTATATTACACCCTTCACTTATAGTTAAATATATAAAGAAATGGACAAAGGCAGTTTGGTTTCTGTCTCTCTAGGCCCCCCTCCACTTGTAGTTGAATATAAAAAAGCAGCCTGCATAGACTGTAGAATTAGAATAAAAAAAGAAATGGACCAAGGTAATTTGGTGGCTGTCTATGACCCCCCCGCCCTCCACTTGTAGTTGAATATAAAAAAGCAGCCTGCATAGACTGTAGAATTAGAATAAAAAAAGAAATGGACCAAGGTAATTTGGTGGCTGTCTATGACCCCGCCTGCCCTCCACTTGTAGTTGAATAGAAAAAAAAGCAGCCTGCATAGCCTGTAGAATTAGAATATAAAAAGAAATGGACCAAGGTAATTTGGTGGCTGTCTATGACCCCCCCGCCCTCCACTTGTAGTTGAATATAAAAAAGCAGCCTGCATAGACTGTAGAATTAGAATAAAAAAAGAAATGGACCAAGGTAATTTGGTGGCTGTCTATGACCCCCCCGCCCTCCACTTGTAGTTGAATATAAAAAAGCAGCCTGCATAGACTGTAGAATTAGAATAAAAAAAGAAATGGACCAAGGTAATTTGGTGGCTGTCTATGACCCCGCCCGCCCTCCACTTGTAGTTGAATAGAAAAAAAAGCAGCCTGCATAGCCTGTAGAATTAGAATATAAAAAGAAATGGACCAAGGTAAATTGGTGGCTGTCTATGAGCCCCCCGCCCTCCACTTGTAGTTGAATAGAGAAAAGCAGCCTGCATAGACTGTAGAATTAGATTATAAAAATGAATGGACAAAGGCAGTTTGGTATCTGTCTGCATCAGACCCCCTCTCCACTAGGAGTAAAATAGAAAACTATTCAGCCATTATAGAGTCTAGAATATAAATAGAAATTGAGAAAGGCAATTTGGTATCTGTCTGCATCATAATCATCAACATCATCATTAGTGCCCTCGTCGCCTACACAAATCTCCCCCTCATCTTCTAATTCCAAAGTGGCATCCTCAATTGGTGTATCACCAGCTACACTGGGGCTGTTAAGGCACACATCAGCAGAACTGCTGAAAGGAGCTTTCATTATGGGTACACTGTCACTAACAGAATGCTCACGATTAGACATACTACTGTTGGATGGACTCTCCACAGGGATTGTTGTCATTTCTGATTCAGAGCATACATTATCCTCTAATGCCTTACTGTTTTCTTGCAGCTCAGCTTTGACTGGTAACAGTAGTTGTGCACCACTTTTAGACTCCAAATTACTTGGTCTTGCTTGGTCACGAGTGACCGTACAAGAAGAAGGCTCGGTAACATTTTTGGATCTGCCACTAATAGAGGAAGACGAAGGCCTCATTCTCTCTTTGTCACTGCGTGTGTAGAATGGCATGTTGGCAATTTTTATTTTATCGGCACTTAACTTTTCCTCAGTTACATTTCTTTTTTGCTTCAACGCGGTAATTTTTTTTGGGGTGTGTGTTTTTTGCCTGATTTCAAAAGACTGTGTAGTTTGACATTGCCTTTCCCAGATGACGTACTGTGAACACTACCATCAGGGCTGGTGGGAGAACCGGGTTGCTGATTCTGCTCATATGTGGACTGCTTTGAATCCATTATAATGAGGCCAAAGCACTTGTAGTGCTACAAATTGTTTTAGATACTGCTGACAAATCTGACTTTTGACAGCCAGAAAAATTACAGTAAAACACTGGGGAATATGGGACACCCCAAACAAATATGACTTTTGACAGCCAGGAAAATTACAGTTTAGCACTGGGGAATATGGGACAACCCAAAAGCACTTGGAGTGCTAAAAATTGCTTTTTATACTGCTGACAAATATGACTTTTGACAGCCAGAAAAATTACAGTAAAACACTGGGTAATATGGGAAACCCCAAAAGCACTTGGAGTGCTAAAAAATGTTTTTAATACTGCTGAGAAATCTGACTTTTGACAGCCAGAAAAATTACAGTAAAACACTGGGGAATATGGGACACCCCAAAAGCACTTGGAGTGTATTAAGATCAGAATTGTATTGAATAGAAACAATAATGTGTCCAATTACTGCTCTGTCCCTATGCTGATATAGCCTGTGACCTAACTCTGCTCTCTCCCTCTGTCAAATGGCGATGGATTGCTGTGGAGGTTGGTATTTATGCTTTTCAAATCTCGCGAGAACCGAGCTCATAAATACGAATACGTCACAATGACGTTTTGCCTCGATTTTGATTCCGAATGGGCGGGAGAGTACCGAGCATGCTCAGCTCGGTACTCGGATAGGCTAAATTCAGATGGATTCGGATCTCGGGGAACCGAGCCCGCCCATCTCTACATATAAGCCATAGATGCAGAACAAACAAGATTTCAAGACAATGTTGCATTTAACTCCAAGGAGCCTGTCATCCCCCTCTTAGGCCATTCATAGTAATAAATGTCAGCATGCACATAATAATGTTCATGTGACCTGTGGGACATCATCCTTTTGGAAAGTTAAAACATTGTTAGAAAGAAACAATACAACTTGCCCTAAGAAAGTTGCATTTGAGTGGGAGATACATGTAAAATATGAGGGCAGATTTGTCATTGTGGTAGAGCGTGTAGTAGATAACAAGTATTTGTGTGTTACATGATAACAAACTATTATTTTCCTTATTAGCTAAATACTATCCTAATACTAGCCCTTGCAAAAACAAAACAATGGCTGGTTTGGCCACAGTTCTTGTTGTGTTTCTATCATTAATGAATAAAGGCCACAAGCTGCACACAGATGCTACGGCCATCCTTGATATTCAAACTTATGACGCCAGCTTTGTGAGACAGAGGTACTAACCACTAAGGTACCTGTGCGGAGACATAATTGGGTTATATTTTTGGATAATAAATAAGAGTACTATTATCTAGCACTTTCATCTGTAGCACGCATGTTGTATTGTTGAACTTCTCACTCTCTTTTCAAAAGGAACGTTGCCTTAGTGGTTAGCCAATCCACCTTCCAACAATGAATTCATGAGTTCAATTCTTGACTTACGCCCTTTCTCTGTGTGGAGGTTGTATGTATCGATTATGGAAGAGTATGCTATGCATTTTTTTTAACGGACGGGATTTAATTTTAAAGCAATCGGATTTTTTAGAAATTAATATGCATATTTATTTATGCTAGCGAATTACATCCATTTGCATCTACATTCAACTGAAACACAAACAAACACATTATACAAACTTTCTTTCGTGTAGCAGAGTAAGAAGGTGTGTGCATTTAGCTCATGAAAAACACTCAAAGTTGGGGCGTGGTTTGGCGGAGGAAGCGAACGGATGCTCCCTGGAAGAACTCTCTACATCGAGGGCAAATAACTCTCTAAAGTAGACTGCCAGAACATAATTTCTCGGGGGAAATCTCACCTGGATCTGCTCATAGAGCTAGCACCCCTGGGCGAGCACTCCAGAAGGTGTGTTTCAGTGCGGGGACTGACTGACAGGAATCACTGCCACCGTGCTGCCTCGTTTGGGGAGCTTCCAGCGGATCACTCGTTTGGAGGTGCCTTGCCCAGAGCACTACCCATCAGGTTGCCTAAGTGAGTTGCAGTCATGACTGCGGCGCTGCCACGGGAAGAGAGATACGGCACCCCCAGCCTACAATTGGCCCTTACTGAGACCCTCTGGGGCTTCCACATCGGGGCCCGTGCCCTCACACTTTGCTGGGAGCCATCCCCATGGATTCAACCTGAGGCCTTACCTTGTCTTGGCCCCATCTGGACAGCGGTCGGGAGCTCTCGACACCTGCAGTCTACTTCTGGTTCCTCACCTGCGGTCTTGAGTGCAGCTAATGACGCACCAGGCTGACGTCCAGTTTTCAGCGCCGAACTTCTGGTTGGGACTCCTCCGGGAAAGTTTAAGCTGGACTGGATCTGAGCTCATTACTGCTGCAATATCAAAGGGGAATAAACAAAAGCAAAAAATAAAAAATAAATCCACAACCCCCCCAAAAAACAAAAACAAAAAAAGAAAACAAAAAACAAAAACAAAGAAAAATTGCCATACCATATATTTACTAACTGGCTGAAAGAGTGTCACGAAGGCACTGCTGTGCTGCACTGACTGAGTCCCAAAAGCAGCAGACATGGACTCATTGCCCGGGTGTTTGTGTTGAGGATTGTGGCCTTGCTGGGAGAGCTCCAGATCTGGTTGCAGCTGCCCTGTGCTGATATATCATCTATCAGCCTGAGAAGAGCAGAGGTAAACTTATATGACCTTCCAACCCATTCATTTGCCAACTATTCCCTACACGCAACCTGTTTGTGCTCCATCCCATATGGAGCATGCCTGATTTGTAACGCTGGATCTGCCGCTTATGTGACAATACATGTGATTATCCTCGCTGTCATGAACATAGAGAGCTTGCAGTTATTTATAAGGGATAAATCATAACTGCAGTGTAAATATGTTATATCAAATGAATTCATTGATAAGTGTAGTTAAAGTGTAAAATGTAAAGACAGAGAGACTGATGTAAATGTATTTGCTGGCCTTGCATGTTCCAGTGTGAAAAGACAAGTGTGTCACCTGTGACAGCTTCAAATGGCTCCTACTGTGAGACAGCCTGGCCTGGGAGGGAGTTTTGGACACTTGAATAGACTGTGTGGGACCAATCACAGCTGGAGATCCTTGTAGGCAGCATGTGAAAGCCTATACAGGTATATGGAAATATGAGCTTCAAAGGAAAATGTTTCATAATTCATATATTGTGGAATCCGGGTGCCACTACATAATAAGGAGCAGAAATCACACCAGGGTTGTGAATGACAGGTATGGGGGGGTATCCGGGAACAGCTAAAATCACATATCTTTGGAAAAGGTATGTCACATTATCAAAATCTAATGATGTTTGGTATCAAAAGATGGACAGAATCATAAAGGATTTATTATTTATGATAAAATTGGATAGATGTCATCATCATCACCATTTATTTATATAGCGCCACTAATTCCGCAGCGCTGTACAGAGAACTCATTCACATCAGTCCCTGCCCCATTGAAGCTTACAATCTAAACCCTGAAACACACACATACAGACAGAGAGTGAGACTAGGGTCAATTGGATAGCAGCCAATTAACCTACCAGTAAGTTTTTGGAGTGTGGGAGGAAACCGGAGCACCTGGAGGAAACCCACGCAAACACGGGCAGAACATACAAACTCCACACAGATAAGGCCATGGTCGGGAATTGAACTCATGACCACAGTGCTGTAAGGCAGAAGTGCTAACCACTACGACACTTTACAGGAAAGTTAGATCACATAGTAGAATTGGTTAGTAAATCAGGCAACAGGCAAATGCTGATTGGAAAAAGTGTTGCAGGCCACAATCCT
This sequence comes from Mixophyes fleayi, assembly GCF_038048845.1. Taxonomy (NCBI): domain Eukaryota; kingdom Metazoa; phylum Chordata; class Amphibia; order Anura; family Limnodynastidae; genus Mixophyes; species Mixophyes fleayi. Next base: position 89,477,808 of record NC_134408.1, on the reverse strand, counting down.
TGGGGGCAGGAACAGATCTTTAAAATGCTGAGACAAGACACAGAAAATTGTCAGACTTTTTGGGGAAATCAAGCCACATTGATAAGCTGTCCATCTTCCTAGCCAATTCCCCATGGCGCAGATCATGCTACTCTCTGATCAAGTGGGATTTATCCCTGGCTACCAAACGGCAGACAACACCCAAAAAGGTCATACACCTGATCCATGCAGCCAACAAGACTGCCACCTCCGATATGGTATTGACCCTCGGTGCCTAAAAGGCTTTTGACAAAGTAGCTTGGTAGCTTGGCCATTCATGCGGCACACCTTATGGGAAATGAGATTCTCCTTAGAGTAGAGATGGGCGGGCTCGGTTCCCCGAGAACCGAACCCACCCGAACTTTGCCTATCCGAGTACCGAGCCGAGCAGGCTCGGTACTCTCCCGCCCGCTCGGAATCCAAATCGAGGCCGAACGTCATTGTGACGTCGTCGGATCTCGGGGCTCGGTTCTCGCGAACCTTGAAAATTATAAATACCTGCCTCCACAGCAATCCAGGGAGAGAGCACTCCCAAGAGCTTTTTGGGTGTCCGCTATTCTTTTGCATTAATATTTCTGGCTGTCAAAAGTCCTATTTGGCAGCAATCTTAAAAATATTTTTTAGCACTCTCAAGTGCTTTTGGGGTGTACCCCATTCTTTTGCATTAATATTTCTGGCTGTCAAAAGTACTATCTGTCAGCAGATTTAAAATATAATATTTAGCACTCCAAAGTGCTTTTGGGGTGTACCCCATTCTTTTGCATTAATATTTCTGGCTGTCAAAAGTACTATCTGTCAGCAGATTTAAAATATAATATTTAGCACTCCAAAGTGCTTTTGGGGTGTCCCCCATTCTTTTACATTAATATATCTGGCTGTCAAAAGTACTATTTTTCAGCAGTCTAAAAAAATAATATTTAGCACTCCAAGTGCTTTTGGGGTGTCCCCTATTCTTTTGCATTAATTTTTGTGGCTGTCAAAAGTCATATTTGTCAGCAGTATCTAAAACAATTTGTAGCACTACAAGTGCGTTAGGCTCATAATGGATTCTAAGCAGTCCACATATGAGCAGAATCAGCAACCAGGTTCTGTCACCAGTCCTGATGGTAGTGTTCCCAGTACGTCATCTGGGAAAGGCGATGTCAAACTACACAGTCTTTTGAAAGCAGTCAAAAAAACACACCCCCCCAAAAAAATTTACCACGTTGAAGCGCAAAAGAAGTGTAAGTGAGGAAAAGTTAACTGCCGATAAAAATAAAATTGCCAACATGCCATTCTACACACGCAGTGGCAAAGAAAGAATGAGGCCTTCGCCTTTCTCTATTAGTGGCAGATCAAAAAATGTTACTGAGCCTTTTTCTTGTACGGACACTCGTGACAAAGCAAAACCAAGTAATTTGGAGTCTAGAAGTGGTGCACAAGTACTGTTACGCGTGAAAGCCGAGCTGCAGGAAAACAGTAAGGCATTAAAGGATAATGTATGCTCTGAATCAGAAATGACAACAATCCCTGTGGAGAGTCCATCCACCAGTGGTATGTTTAATCGTGAGCATTCTGTTAGTGACAGTGTACCCATAAAGAAGGTTCCTTTCAGCAGTTCTGCTGAACTGAGTGTGCACCGAGTGTAGTCGGTGATACACCAATTGAGGATGCCTCTTTTGAATTGGAAGAGGATGAGGGGGAGATTTGTGTAGGCGACGAGGGCACTAATGATGATGTTGATGATTATGATGCAGACAGATACCAAATTACCTTTCTCAATTTCTATTTATATTCTAGACTCTATAAAGGCTGAATAGTTTACTATTTTACTCCTAGTGGAGAGGGGGTCTGATGCAGACAGATACCAAACTACCTTGGTCCATTTATTTTTACTTTCTAATTCCACAGTCTATGCAGGCTGCTTTTTTTCTATTCAACTACAAGTGGAGGGCGGGTGGGGCATAGATAGCCACCAAACTACCTTGGTCCATTTATTTTTACTTTCTAATTCCACAGTCTATGCAGGCTGCTTTTTTTCTATTCAACTACAAGTGGAGGGCGGGTGGGGCATAGATAGCCACCAAACTACCGTGGTCCATTTATTTTTACTTTCTAATTCCACAGTCTATGCAGGCTGCTTTTTTTCTATTCATCTACAAGTGGAGGGCGGGGGGGCATAGATAGGCACCAAACTACCGTGGTCCATTTATTTTTACTTTCTAAGTCCACAGTCTATGCAGGCTGCTTTTTTTCTATTCAACTACAAGTGGAGGGAGTAATATACACCCAAAGATGATGGCTGCATTGCCAATAGGCAAAGATGAAGAGGAAGACAACCAGGTTTGTGTGGAGAATTAAGGACGGCCTACCAGGGATTAAACTGTTTTCTTCCTAATTTATTAGCTTTAGAATTACCTTACTTATCCAAGAAACAGGTGGAGCACTAAATTAGGTTATTTTATGCCCAAAAACATTGATTTTTAAACAAAATTGCAAAACAAAACCAACCAAAACCAAAACACGCAAGGGCGGTTTTGCAAAACCAAAACCAAAACATGAAGGTAATCCAGATTCAAAAACAAAATTAAAACACAGGGGTCAGTGAGCATCTCTACCTTAGAGGCACCTCAGCACTCTATTATAGCCTTGCGGCATTGATCTTCGCAAATAGCTGCTCCTATCCCCCTTTATATAAAAAGTTACACTACACAGGGTTTTCCCTTGTCTCCCTTCCTCTTCGTTCTTACAATGGAATCCCACACAGCCTACCTCTGGAATAACCCTGATGTCTTAGATATCAAGATTGGCTCTCAAGATCACAAGCTAGCCCTCTATGCTGGTGATACACTCCTCACGTTAAGTAATTCTCACATTACTGTACCTATTGTCGTGGACAATATCAATGAATATAGCCAACTTTCAAACTTTAAAATTAACACAGATAAGACAGAAGCTCACCCTCTGAACATCCCCAACACCTTCTGCATCTACACTAAACTAACTTCAAATTTCGCTAGCAACAGCACAAATTGAAATAATTAGGAATCCATCTCACCAAACACTATGATCAATTGTTCTCCGGTAATTTCCCACCACTAAATGAAGCCCTTAAAAAAAGATATTCGTTTTTAGGCATCCCAACATATTTCTTGGATTGGTAGAGAGTCAGCGGTCAAGATAAACGTTCTTACAGAACTCCTCTACCTTTTCCAAACCCTCCCAATCTGAGTCCCCTCCAACATTCTTAAGGACCTTCAGAGCAATATCACATGTTTTTTTGGGATTCGAAATTGAATTAGACCCATTATGTCTACAAAACAGCAGTGCTTACAAGGATGAAACAGATTATAGTGTAGTATATCAGCTTTCTTTGATTTAATATGTGCATTTACGTTAACATTTATCAGGAATATGAAACACCTTTCAAATGGAAACAACACACTGTTCTGAAATCACTTTCTTATGTCTTACACAGTCTCCCTAGTCTCTTTTCTTTCTTTCCAGCTTCCTTTAACAGTGTCGTTTATAATATATCTGATAGGAGAAGGAAAGAAAGGTTTTTCTAGTGTATTAGTTTAAAACTATTACAACTTTTTAAAATCAATATATACTGCGCTTACAAATAGAACAGGATAAAAACACTTGTAAATAAACGCTTGTAAATGAAACACCCCATTGGTGAAGTGAGACTCATACTAGACATCCAGGTAAGTAAACTTGTATGAAGTCATAATGAAGGACAATGTTTTTCCCTGGAAAGAATTCCATTACTAATATAGTCTAACTGTCGCCACCCCAATTAAAGTTCCAGCTTCCTGGTTTGCTGCCAGTCGGGATCAGAAGAGTAGTCATTTCAGTAGTAAATCCAAATAGTTCCAAAACTTCCTTGATGCAGGTCAGAATATGGATAAGAATTTCTCAATAGTGTGTACCATTTTTACATGGATCAAGACCAAATAATATCAATCTGCTCACCTGTGTACAGTTTCATGTTCACATATCAGACAGACTGGATATTTAGTGATGCTTATCCAGTACTTTCAACCATTTCAAATTTCAATATAGATCATCAGTCAAACTGAGCGTGTATATGGTGGCATGCCATACCGCTACTTCTCCTACTGCCTTCATTATAAAACTGTCAACTTCAATTCACTTCCATTCCCATTACATTTTTCATACCACCACTTCTAAATTTCCATTCTGCTGTTTCTAAATTTCCACTTTGATCACTGCATATAATCCAACTTTATTTGGGTAAAGAGTTGTTAAAGCCTGTAAGTAACGTGGAGCTCATTGTGTCTGAATATAAATCACCACCTTTACGCGTTTCATTGGACTTTACCCACTTCCTCATAAAGTTGCAATAAAATCACTTCCTTTTTGGAGGTGATTTTATTGCAACTGTATTTCGTGGTACTCTGCCCACTTCATCCCTTTCTGAGGAAGTAGGCAGACCCAACCAAATGCTTAAAGGGGGTGATTTTATTGCAAGTGGTGAGCACACTAATCAAAGGGAACTGAGCACAGGATTCTGGCAGTGGATTACATACAAGATGAGCTCCGGAGTTACTTGCAGACTTACTCTTCACCCAAATATAGTTGATTTTGGATTATACCAGAATTTCTCTATTTTTATATTTGAAACTGTAGAAAGTGTTGGATAAACATCACTAGAGATCCACAGACTGTCTGCCTGATACATAACTGTGAAACTGCACACATGTGAGCAGATTTATATTATTTGGTATTTCTCTGGAATAACTTGTATAATAATAACTTTAATAAATTGTCTGGATCCTTGTTATAATGCTGGTGCTGAAGACAACTATACACCACAATGCTACCAATGCGTTTTGAACAGAATCTCTTTGTCAAGGTGGTGGGATAATGCATTACCCAATGGACTAAATAGTCTAAGTGATCGAAACAGTGTGGATCTAATCATCTTGTGCTGTGAAGTCTGTAAAAAGTACATAGTAAAATACACCTAACTTCTTCAATATCTGTATACCTTATCTTATGGTTTTCGTTCATGGATTTGAAAAGCAATCATACACAAACATATGATACTTGTACAAGATCATGGTCACACTATTGTACATCCAAGAAATACAAGCTTTCACATACAGAATACTTGAAATAGCAACAATAATTAATTTAAAACAATTGCATAAGCTCTATTTAAAGGATAGTAGTAAGTGCTTACATTTAGTGACTGTGCCTTATCTCTGGAAATGACTACTTACTTTAAACTCTGTCAAAGGATCACATATGTTAGGGTTTATTGTTGTGTTGTAAACAGAAATATAAATGTCAGGTTGGTGGATTCGGTTGCCTAGTGGAAATATTATAAGCCCAGATAAGGACAGGAGAGTGTGGGAATTGATGAGAATAGTTGGTGATAGTATGAGAAAAGAGTTATCAGAAACTGAACAGTTTGCAGAAACAAGATCAAGCCAGTGGCAATTGTGAAAATCAGGACAGTTGGTCCATCGGCAAAGCCTGAGAGATGAAGTTACAGAAAGTCATTTAAAAGCCGAAGAAGATTGTAAGTCATCATTTGGGATATTGAAATCACCCGAGATGATGCTGTGGATGTTAGAGGATAAGAAATGAGGGAGCCAGAAGGGGCTGAAAATCTGTTATACTGCTATGTATTTCGATATCTCTCTCGAAACACTATGTCATGCTCTAGAATGATAATATCTGCAGCTATACAGAGTAGGGAAATTTATTTTAACAATAAGATAGTAAAAATGTGCTTGTAATTTCCATTTAAAATACATAAGAAATGTTGGGGTCTTTATGTGCATATTTTTTGTAAATGTACCTATTTATCTGCCATGTACATAGGCTTAATTAAATGTTTGTAGTCTTTCATAGAAATGAACATTTTGGTAAGAGAAAAATGGTACTTTAAAATATCTACTATGTCTACTATCAGTTTTTTGTTACTGCTTTAATTAATTACAACTTTTTTTTTTTTCTTCTAAAATACTGTTCAGTTGAGATTCATTTATGTCTTAATTATGTCATGAGATTAAGGGTGCCAGGGCCCTTGGTAATCCAACTCTTATCTCAGTATACACCTAAGAATTTACTTTCCAATCTAATAGTCTCTTTTGCCACTACAGCTTCACTCTATTTTTGCTGGGCATGCAGTGTAGGATTGCGGTTGTTTTGTGAAAATCACAGAAGAAACAAGTTTAATTCATCCAACAAACCTCACTGCCACAGGCACGGGATTTTTATGGCGACTGACACCTCTGCGAAATTTAAGGTTCCAAAGGATTTTTATGCTAACTGACACCTCTGCGGGATTTATAGTGCCGAGGGTGGGCACTTGGTTGCAGCTATGAACATTCTGATGGTAGGATTGAGTACAGGTTATTATATTATTATATTCCCACCCACTTCAAAAATGGAGACATCTGAAAAGGTGATTTGACCCTAGTTAAATGTACGTTCGGGAAAAAATAAAAACACTGCATATTCTTTTGTAAATAAGGTTCAATGAACAGATTATGGTATTAAACAAAATACATTTCCAAAAATTAGTCATTTCATTTATGTCCACTAGATGTCCTCTGAATCCAACAAATTGGGTGTTTTATGAATTTACTCAGCAATACAACATACCAAATGTAGGTTCACCCTTTGTACGTTAATTATATAAAACTTAGGGAGCCAAGTTTTAGATTTGCGGGAAAAAGACTGGTGGAAGTGGGATGACAGGTTAAGGAATAAGTAAGCCTAAGTAACTGATAATTAAAGAAGTGAGAGTTTGAGCTCCAGAAGCCTCAGATCACCATGCACAAAACCAAACATTGACTGGAGTGGTGTAAAGCATGCTGCCATTGGAATCTGGAGCAGTAAAAACATTCTCTGGAGTGACGGATCATCCTTTACCATTTGGCAGTGTGACAGATAAATCTGGGTTTGGCAGATGCCATGAGAATGCTTTCTACCCTACTACGTACTGCCACCTGTAATCTGGTTTTGGCGGATATGAGGAGAATGCTTCCTAACAAAATGCGTACTGCTTACTGTAAATGTTGGTGGAGGAGTAATAACGGTCTAGAGCTATTTTATAGCGCTACGGAGTTTGCTGGTACTATATAAAAAAATGTTGATGATGATGATGATTTTTCATGGTTTGGCCTGGGACCCTTAGTTCTAGCTAAATGAAATCTTAATGCTATAGCATACAATGACATTCTAGAGAATTGCTTGCTTTCACCATTGTGGCAACAGTTTGGGGAAGGCCCTTTTCTTTGAGCATTACAATGACATTGTGCACAAAACGAGGTCCATCAAAAAATGGTTTCCCAAGGTTGGTGTGGAAGAACTTGACTGGTTTGCACACAGCTCCGACCTCAACACCATTAAACTTCTTTGAAATGCTGACTGCGAGCCCTGGACTGTGGATTTTTTTTTAATTTTTATGTGTTATTTTATTTTATTCTATACATAGTGCCCATTCTATTACCTGTAATACTGTATGTATTGAATGTAAAGACATTTGTCATTTTGTTCAGATGTGACCAACACGCTATCTTGTTTCAGCTAAACATCTTAGCTCAGTCAGTTTTGAAGTTAGGCTTCAGCATGATTAATTAACCATCCCTTACAATAGTAATACAATAAGGGACTATGTAAAGGTATATTGTTTAATTATACATAGTTTACCTGTCCTTTAGAAACCAGACAGGGATAAGTAAATTATCAAACATTTATTGTTTAGCTGGAAGCTAATCATTGCTTACATGTCCACAGAGGTCATGTTTATCTGAGGTCTAATCAAACAGATTCCCCTATGCAAGAAAAACTCTGTTGCATTTTTACACTGAACTATGTTATAATATTATATTATGCCTATATATACAGGTAGATGAAATTGTAAGATTGTAATGCCCTGTTATATTATTGCTATTTTAGTACAGGGAAGCACTGATAAAATTTGCTTTTTATTATATCATATGTAATATTGACAACATAAAGCACTAATTAACACATACATAATAACATATATAGCCCACATCTAGAGCAATCCGGATTGCATATTTAAATCCATCTATTGAAATAAATGGGCATAAGCGGTATGGTTGACTGAAATCTACAAAAAATATTGCGCAAAAAAATATTGTTGAGCATATGCTAAATAGCTTATCCTGGGTATATGTATGATATTAACAAAGTCACGTTGGTACACAGACCAAAAATCTCTCAATAGAGCTGACTCCCAATATAGATGATTAGCAGTGTGTCCTAAATATAGCCACGAAGAAAATGCCAATATACAATAGCAGAAATAGATTCTGTTAAGTCACCAGTCCCAAGCTTACACAGTCTTAAGGACACAAATGCCCAATTAGATGGTAACTGAGTGGCAATATCTTAGCTGGATGGTGTACTGATGTCCGCAGCTTCCTCGTCTGTGGCAAGAGTGAAGTATAATGCAAGCAGCTGGTATTCGTTGCGCTTCTGATCGGGAATTCCCGGAAGTGACGTATCGGAGATCACCTGACGCATTTCTCCGTCATCAGTAACGGTTTCATCAGAGGTAAGTGTCGTATCAGAGCCATCCTCTTTATATACTGAGTTGAGCCTAATGGATTAACCCTTTAATCGCCTTTTATTATCATCATCACCGTTTATTTATATAGCGCCACTAATTCCGCAGCGCTGTACAGAGAACTCACTCACATCAGTCCCTGCCCCAGTGGTGCTTACAGTCTAAATTCCCTAACACACAGACACAGAGACAAATTGACTAGGGTCAATTCTGATAGCAGCCAATTAACCTACCAGTATGTTTTTGGAGTGTGGGAGGAAACCGGAGCACCCGGAGGAAACCCACGCAAACACGGGAAGAACATACAAACTCTTTACAAATAAGGCCATGGTTCGGAAATTGAACTCATGACCCCAGTGCTGTAAGGCAGAAGTGCTAACCACTTATCCACTGTGCTGCCTCATCTGCAAGATGGCGAGAGATGAACAGTCTGATGTTAGATGGTGTTCATTTCCTCAATAAGATCTCGTATTAAATGATTTTTAACTCCTCGGTAATTACGTTTCAATTCTCTGTTGTCCATACTAATGGTCATTCATTAGAGTCACAGCTAATGATATATTTTATTGGTTTCTTACTTGTTACCAAATAAACCATATATTGAAAATCTGATTTCCTTACAACTTAGATGTAGGCTCATACTTAAAATTCTAATATCAAGTATATGGGAGCAATGTGATTTGTAATGTCATACATATTTTACTCTTTATAAGCATTGTGCATATTTTTGCCAATTTTATATGTTAATATTATTGTGAGATTAATATCTTTTAGTCTATTAAGGTTGTATATAGGATTTTCATGTGATCTGATATAATAAATGTCCAACCAGGCGATTTTTTGCGCAACTCTCTTTCTGTTTTTGTTATTTGTATATGGAGGATTAACACTACCTCCTTTTTGAGTTGCTGCACTAGTTGCCGAGATTTTTATAATCTATATCTATTTTATTTGGGATCTATTAGTGCCAGAGACCAAGTTTTCTTTGACTTTTATATGATATAATAAAAAGCTAATTTTATCAGCGCTTCCCTATATTTTTTATATTTGTATATTTTGGTAAGCAACCACAGCAGGTTGCTCAGTGGAAGCAGCAGATTTATTAGCTATATATCCTGAGGATATTTTTTCTTAGCGCCTATATAGTTTTCTACATTCTATTTTAATACAGGCCTTAATTGATAACAGTGAGAGGCTGTAGCGTCATAAGCTCAACTACAGTATATAATAATGCAAATCAGATGAGTGTTTTGTGTATTTAAGATACAGACATTGTGTTCTTAGTTGTAGCCCCTGGATTTAATCATTTCAGCCTGGCCATTGTATATTGTATTCTGGGCAATTTGAAATGCTTTGAACATACCTCTACAGCCTGAGGCAGCGGTAACACTGTGGAAGAATAAGACTCTGAGGACTTCAGAAAAGCTGTAGAAGTTACTTTGGGGTGGTGACTTCAAGAGTCTGATGGAGGGTATACATTACCATTTGACTGTGTATTTGAACTGTCTATTGTGCCTGTGCTATCAAAAAACCTATATTTTAGATATATCCTGGCTTGCCCTGGTGAGTTGAAACCAAGGGTAGCCACCAGCTAAGGGTGGTTTCCTCACACAAGCCTTTTCGCCCAACCTCAATGTATGAACTCACTAATGTTCTTGAATGGAGGGAGGCTCTGCCTCCCCTCTCTGCCTTGCCTTACACTGGCTCCCTTTCCCCTACAGAATCCTTTTCAAACTCCTTACCACCACGTACAAGGCTCTCTCTCAGTCTACGGCCCCTTACATCTCTAACCTCATCTCCATTCACACTCCTGCCCGCTCCCTATGCTCAGCTAATGACCGCCGCCTCTCCTCCACTCTTATCACCACTTCCCACTCCAGAATCCAAGACTTCTCCCGTGCCGCCCCCCTCCACTGGAACGACCTCCCTCGCTCCATCCGTCTCTCTCCTAATCTGTGCTCCTTCAAACGAGCACTCAAAACTCACCTGTTCCTTAAAGCCTACCAACCTTCGACCTAACCCGCATCTCCTCCAAACGTTGTACCCTCTCTCCTCCCGGTCCCTCTCCCCACACTTCAACTTCCTCCAATTGTGTCTGTTTCATTCACCCACCCTTAGGATGTAAGCTCGAATGAGCAGGGCCTTCTTCCCTCTTGTCTCCACACCTGTTCTTCTACTCCGCCTCTACTGCATTGACCTAAGTGGAGTTTCTGAAGCATTGGTATTTTTGTTTATTGTTCTGTACTGTTATACCCTGTATAGTCTACTGTTTGCAATGTGTATGGCGCTGCGGAAATCTTGTGGCGTCTAACAAATAAATGATAATAATAATAATAATAGATGTGAATCCCTACAGTCAGGTTACCAAATCTAGTGGAAAGACTTACCAGAAGCAGCATAGGGGGACCAAATCTACATTAATGCCCATGATTTTGGAAAGAGATATTCAACAAACACATATGAATGTGATGTACAGTGTCACGTACCCAAGGCAAAGTAGTGGACGGTGGTTGTTTACCAGTGATTTGCACTACAAAGAGGCATGGCATCTAACACGCCCCTGGTATTCACCATGGACCCCACAAGTAGGTATGGGCTTCACAGCGTAAGACATGCAGGTAGGTGAAATAGCGTAGTCAGAAAATCCTAGGTCAAAGCTGTATGGGAGTGTAGTACCAAAGCAGAATGCAGAGACAGGTCAGGGAAGCCAACGGTCAGTAGCCGGTTGAGTAGTATAGCTAAAATCAGGATCCAGAGGGAGAGATCAGTAGCCAAGGCAAGCTTATAGCTAAAATCAGGATCCAAAGGGAGAGATCAGTTGCCAAGCAAGCTCACAACATGGAGGGAAAAGAGTAGCAGTACACAAGGACTGAAAAAGGTAAGGAAAGCTGGAGCTAGTGTGGACCTAATACTCTGGCATCCTAATGGTGCCAGAGTCCTTCTTATAGGACCCCCAATTAGAATCCCAGTAGCCAGTGACATCATTGACAGCCGCTGTGAACAGAAGGATCACGTCCCATAGCTCAGCAACAGGATGCACTTGCGCACAGGTCTCTGTGGATGGCCAAGCAGAAGACACGTCCCGTGCTATGCAATGGGAAGCACCCGGATGGAAGGAGACGGCAGCTGTGCAGGGATGATGCTAGACAGTAACCCCTTCTTTTCTACTTACCTGAAGAGGCAGGAGATAAGTTAAAACAACTGTGAGTTTATTTGAATATAATGTAAACATTCACAGAAACTAGTGAGTGATCATGTACAGTGAAAACACAGCTTAATACTGATTTGTTAACACAGAACAAAGTCTTTATTAAGGACAGTCTCTAACAGTTGAACTGAATAAATAATCTCCTGAGACATTGGCAGTATTAAGTGTATCAGAAAAAAAAGTTAAGGTACAGTCTTGTAGAAGTAGACACAGGTGCAATCTTGGTAATGGAAAAAATGGTGAGACCAAAAGATCAAGTGTAATTGAGATGAGCCCAGAGCCCTTCAGTGCCATAATTAGTAGGCAGAGTAATATAAAAAGATTTCCTTCCAGCTATGTTTAATTGGCTGTTTAATGATCAAAATGCTGCAATCACAAAGAGAGGTCACAGTAAGCAGGATGCCGGAATGCTGAATTGAAGCTGAAATCAGAAATCTGAAGAAGTTCAGAGAGGAGATTGTACAGGAGTTCAGAGTGAAACTCTATTCCTGACAAAGCTGCATAGAAGGGACTTTAAAATCAGGTAAGGAGAGAAAAACAAGATTGAAAAGTACAGCGCTGAGAGGGGGCATAACTAAGATGTACAATATGAATGGGGGCATAACTATGAGGCACAATTTGATTGGCAGCATAACTATGTGACACAATATGACTGGGGGCATTACTATGAGGCACAATGTGTCTGGGGGCACAACTAAGAGTCAGAATATGACTGGGGGCACAACTAAGAGGCAGTATATGACTGGGGGCACAACTAAAAAGCAGAATATGACTATGGGCGTAACTAAGAGGCAGAATATGACTGGGGGCACAACTATGAGGCACAATATGACGGAGCATAACTAAGAGGCAGAATATAACTAAGGGCAAAACTAAGAGGCAGAATATGACTGGGGGCATAACTAAGATGCAGAATATGACTGGGGCATAACTAAGAGCAGAATATGACTAGTAGATAATGAACTGGGTGCATAATTATGAGGGATAACATAACCTGGGACACACCTGTGTGGCATAATATGAACTTGAGGCACTATTGTGTGGCATAAATTGAACTATTCTTTGTTGGTCCCATTACTAATAATATTATAATTATATTAGCATTATAATATAATAAATAATTAAATGTTACATAAATATATACACAATGGTTGAAGTGGAAATTTACAAGTGGCGGAATGGATAATGTAAGTGAATGGAATTTGATAGTCAATCAAAACAGTAAATGAGGTGGCGTATGACATACCACTGTATAACAGCACTCTGACACACACACACACACACACACACACACATATATATATATATATATATATATATATATATATACAACTGACACACCTGGGCTTGAAAAGATTTTTGAATCTTGATCTATATAAATAAAGGTGGTAGTTACTCTGTTATTTATATAAAGACGTTAGTATTAGAACATAGAATGTATGTTTTATTATATGTAATTAGAAGAGGTTAATGTGCTTGTAACCACCGGATATCACCACAGAGGCATTTAAATGAGTTTACAATTACCCTTCAAGTGTTTCCACATATTGCATTGTAAGGTCAATCACTCTGTAATCTTCTGATTGGTCTATGTTGGTTTAAAAAAAGTTTGGTTCTCTTACGGCATAATGACCTCACAAAACGATTAAGCTCTGTGAATAGATCAAACTCCCCAAAAATATTTTTAGGCTGCTTTAGATCAGTCCTATAATCCTAATAGTGGTATTCAATATGACTAACAAATTTTCTACTGTTTTTTAAAGCCATATTTTAGATAAATGTAGTAATAGCCTCTATTTTTATCGCATAGAACTAGGTCTCTTTCGAGTGTTTATACTGCAATTCAAAGATACATTTCTGCTTATATAGCAAGATTCTACTAGATACATTCATGTTTCACTAAGTCGGGCAATATTGTCAGATCAAACTGTATAGATTTTTTTGGGCCACTCTGGAAGTTTATTAACATTTTTGATGTCCGTTGTATTTCCCTTATATGTTTTATATATATATTTTTTTGGATTATGTCTAAGGATACATACATTTTTATTTTATTGTATCTACATATTCATTAAAGTTTATTTATTGTTTTACATGTTGGGTCCCACATTTTTGTCCTTTCGATCTAATGGGTTAACATCACTACTACGATACCAAGAATTATTAACTGGAGTTCACACAAATGGGAGTCAATTGAAACTATCATTGCAGAGAGAGCGCGCTGAGTGACAGGGAGGGATCATGTGATCCCTCCACACATGCGCTGTCCAGCTCTGCTCTTCGTAGCAGAGCTGACAGCAGTGGATGTCTTCAATTCGGATGATGTACACCAACGCCAGCTTCAGCTGGCGTACATTATCAAGACAAGTTCCCGAAAAAAAAATTCTTTTGGGACTTGTTAGATTGCGGCCAGAGCAGTCACCATTCTGTTGAATGGTGACTGCTCGCAAAAACGATCAGGAGTGCAAAGCAGCAGATATCCATGATATCTGCTGCGATGCACCTTTAATAAATTTGCGGAGGGCACATCGGGACTTTAATTCCATGGTAAGTGCACAATAGTGCACTACCGTGATTTGGTAAATATGCCCCTAAGACCGCTAATGGAGCTCACACCTATCTGTCTTTGAAAAAGTCCAGCTGAGCTGTACAAAACGCTTCAGTCTTGCCTAAGTAAGAAGAAACCCATACATGCATGTTTTTGGTTCTTACGATCTACCAAGAGTTTTTTTTTTACCACAGAGACAACTATAGCTATCTGCAGTAGCCAGTTGATCGTGGACACTAGATTGGTGATTACAACGTAGCTTCTAACAAATTACATCCTAACGTGTGAAACATTTAGGAGACGGCAGTTGTAGCCGCCCAGCTCCGTCTCTTCATCCACTTGCCGGACACCGCACCCGCTGATGGAAGTATGTCAGATTCGCTAGCGGTGAGTGTTTCTCTTTTTTAATATCAATACAAACACCTCCAAGCCTATTGTGGTCACAGAGATTGTCCGCAAGATTCACCATTCAGAACTTATCAGCAACTGCTACAGGGGCATCTTTCCAGCTTTAAGACTGCAATGCCACGACCTGCCGCCTGTATATTGTAATCTAGGCGTGGGGTCCGCCCATTGTCGTCTTAAAACCGTCAATCTCACTGAGACCATTGTAAGTGACAACATTCGCACTGGAGACATTTTATACAGTCGCAATTTATGTCTGCTGTGTGTGAGGCGTGTGGCGAATGTTGTCTGTCTGTTATATTGTAAGTCTCTACTTCCTCCTTGTCACCCTTATACTAATCTGAATTTTTATGTTGGTCTAATTATTGTCTGAATTACAGTACCCGGAAAAACATACCCCACCCTTTACTTGAGGGAGCTTGTTATCCTGTCATGATATTGTCAAAGTCGAATAATTGTATGAAAGAAAGTATATAGATTAATATTGTTTTACCGTGTGATTGCAATCAGTACTCCACGTGTCATGGCGCAATTGCACGATAAATAACGCACGCATACACTCGCACTTACACATTCACTTATATATAGTTTATATTTATTAAGGTTCCAATCCACATTCATTTATTAATACAATGTATTAGATTGTTTATTTATGCATATATATTACAGTAGTAAAGTTATTTATGGTTCAGGTGTTATAAAAGGTAAAGAGTTTGGTCCCATATTAAAGCTTATTTCACCTGCATTAACCCGGTGTGGACGGAATAGCGATCTAATCTAGCGATGGCAAGATACAATAAATATGAGATTAATGCTCAAAAATACTTTTGTGTAGGTCAGTTTGAACTGGTCATTCAGAGTCAAATCATGTAAACAATGGGGTGGGGGAAGTTTCCCTCACCCTTTGTAAGGATCAAAGAACTGACCTATAACTTGCAAGGAACTAAAATATCATTAACCCTGGACCAATGAAGACCTCACCAAGTGTTATCTGATCAGTATATACAAGCATGCTGGCTTTTGTTCTACCTCTCTTTGATCCTGGCAATGTGAGAGCATGGCTGTATTCATTGAACCTGGGTGAACCCTATAAGGAAGATGTAATGTATTTTGGTTTTTATACTTTCCTGCTTTATTTTAAACATCTTTAATGTGTAACAATGGCCTGCTGTAAAATCCTGCTATATTTTGCAATTAAATACATTGTGCGTTGGAACCACAGAAGTCGCATTGGACAATGTTTTATTGGTAAGTGATAAAATTACTTTAATAATATACACAGATCACAAAAATATGCTTTACCTTAAAACCATACAATTCATGAATTCACGTCAAGTCTTGTGTTCCGGAGAATAGTGTTTATTCTGCAGTAGCTGAATATTTTGCTGGTATCACCAGTTCTGTAGCTTTGGCTGGTTCTGAGTCTCTGGGGCTTGTTTACAGTTCTGTGTGTAGGGTCCAGTTCTGTGGTCGACTCACAGTCCTGAGTTCTCCATTTCTAGCTCATACTGTTCTGAGTTTCCGTTTGTTGCAGATTCTGAGTTATTAATAGTGGATTCCTGTTCTATGTGCCAGGTTTAGCGGCGGTCCTGGGGTTGAGTTCACATGAACAGTTCCAGTGTGTTGCCTCAGCGGATTCCAGTTCAATACTCTTGTGAGAACTCTGGTCCTGAGACTCCTACCCTGCTAGTACTACTCAGAGTACTCCGGATGAGCAGAGGGTTTATCAAGGCATCCAGTTTCTGTAACACTCCTGTTTCAGCGAGACCTAAGGGTCCCGCATCGGATCAAGAAAAACAGACAACCATGACATACACAGTCTAAGGCAATGCAAGAATATTTAGAATGTATTTGAAGATATATTGGTGGAGGGTAATATAATCTGAGGCACTGCAAAATATGAACAATATCTGTAAATAAATGCTTGTCCAGGTTTATAGTCTAACACAATGTAAGAGAATAAAGAATGTCTCTGAAGCAATGCTGGTTAGAGATTTACACAGAGTCCAGTAATCACTATGAAACACCACAAGAGAGTCTGGGAATTCTAAGTAAATCTATATAAGAATAGCTTGCAGATACAGACCAGTAAACAGGAACAAGGAGACAAATATAAGCAGAGCTGGGAACCAGCAGACTTGTATGATACAAATTCAGGTATCCGAATAAAACGGAATGCAGAGCAAGGAACAGACAGAACACAAGTACAGGAACCAGCAAACTAGCATACCCAATGCTATCGCTGGCAATGAGTGCATGATAGGGTTTAAATAGTGGAGTCTTCAAATCAGCTCACAGATGAAGGCACAATTTAGTACACAGCAGGATGTAAGACAGATTTAACCTTAACAATAATGGATCAGTTAGTAAATTTTCCCCTAATATTTATCTAAAACACTGGCATCCTCCTAAATTCCCAAAATATATAATGCTTCTACATCTTCTCAATACAGTTCTGCTTGGTGTGATGATGATGATAATATTATTAGCTTTAAACTTTTATTTCTGGTAGTGATAAATCAGTCAGAGTTAATTCAAGTAATAATGATGATACACTGATGAAAGATGACATTTTAATTGAAAGGGATAGGCAGGATGGGATGAAATCTGCACAAAAAAAAGTTCTCTTGCATTTGTATGGAATGTTCTTATAACTATCGTATTTATACAAACATTAAAAAAAGAAGCAACAACAAGAATGGGTTTCACAAAGTAAGGCAAGTACTTTAAAATCCAAATCAATTCTACAGTTATCTCTTTAATGGCATATTGAGAAGTTACTCCACTTGAGTTGGTACTATGGACAAGTTACATTTAGAAGTATCAATGGAATTGTTTGGATTAATTATTTTTCATACTATAATCTGTACAAATTTACAATACATATGCTATATGAATTTATAATTAGTGATGTTTCTGAAAATTCATTAATAAGGCTGTTTTATGTATCGATTTGTAATAAAGGTATATTTTCACTTTATGACTCTTGTACGGTGAAGTACCTATACAAAGTATTCAGCTCTTTGCAATTTTTCACATTTTTATTTTTTACAAGTGTCATAAAATTGCATCTACTATATTCAGAAACTGAACAAGACAAATATTTGATAATTTCAATTTAAAAAAATGTAAAGCAGTGTAGTTACAGTGTGGGAGTGGTGTTCACATTAATGGAGCAGGTTCCTGGTTTTCTCCCCAGGTGTTATTTTCAAGGCTGACAGACATTGCTCTCAATTCCCCACAACATACTGCTGTTCTGATGTATAAAGCTTTCTGTTGATGGCATGCAAACTGCTTTCATTATATTACATCCTACTGAGCGAGGCCTGAGACATGTTAAATACACTTTAGGTTAGGAAGAAATTGCCATTGCACATGTTGAATATGAAGGTTTCCACCAGATGTTGGTACTGCTAGCGTAGTTTCACATGGAACAAAAAGCCATTAACAACTATGCTATGGACACATTTCAACTGCCGGATGAACTCTACTGATATTATACGCTTTGGCAAATATTTAGAAGACTCTTACACCCTTCAATGAGAGTATCATCTCTCTAATTATTGTTCGCAATGACTTAAGGATGTAGTGCAAGGAGAGAAAGGGCAAAAAATAAGAAAATAGGAAAATGAAAGGAAAAATACCGCACCAGTAAAATTCATAGATGTATAGATCCTCATAATAATATAGATATATTTTTCTTATTATAAAAGTAATATTCAATTTGTATTTACAATATATTTATTATATTCTTATTACCTATGGGAAGGTGCCTTTTCTCATGACTATTTTGTTTATGCCTAAAAAATAAAAAGGGAAAGAAAGTTATTTAAACGGAAAGCACTCTCTATACAATATTGACCCAAAATATGTTTTTTGTTAATAAATGATTAAAGATACCTATTTATGACCACAGCAAAGTTTCAAGGCAGTGAAATATAAAATATAGTAAAATAGTATTGGTGATGATAAAGTTATAATGATTTTATAACCTCCCTAAAGGTGCAATTAAGGAGAAATTATAACAGACTAAATGTGATTGTTAAAAACTCACAACCACAGAACTAATTTTAATCGCTAATTTCTATAACTTTATAATCACCAATACTATTTTATTATCTTTTATATTTTGCTGCTTTGAAACTTTGCTCTCGTCATAATTAGGTATCTTTAATCATTTTTTTAAAAAAGACATATTTTGTGTCAATTTATTATAGATAGTGCTTTCCACTGTTCCAACCACCAGCAAATACTACAGGTGGGACAGCTGCAGAACGTCTTTTCTCTGCTGGGCTGCCAACAACATCTCTTAGAAGTCAAAGTCCCTTCTCAATGTGGCCATTTTAAAATTTGAGGACTTTTTTTGTCACAGTGTCTTGGCACAGAGGGTTAGTGGCAGGATATGAAGCTGAGTGTGCACAATGCTGGAGAGTCTGAGGCAGGGCCTGATCAGCCAACAGCCAAAAAGTCATGGGAGGGGGGACCCTCAGGCACCAAAAATTCATGGAGGGGGGAACCTAGGGCTCCAAAAATTCATGGGGGGGACCCTCAGGCACCAACAATTCATGGAGGGGACCCTCAGACACCAAAAATTCATGAGGGGGACCCTCAGGCACCAAAAATTCATGGGGGGGACGACCCTCAGGCACACATAAGTACCTCTCACTCTGGAGATCCGGAGCCATTACTCAGAAAGACACAGGTGGGGCAGCATCATTCTTGGAAGTCTCCAGTGCCATTGCTCACACAGAAACAGGAGGGGTGTCAGCGTTCTTGTCAGTCTTCAGTGAAATTGCTGTGTCATTGTTCACACAGAAACAGTAGGGATGGAAGTGTTCTTGTCAGTTTCCAGTGCTACTGATTTTTGTCATTGCTCACACAGAAACAGGAGGGGTGGCAGTGTTCTTGTCATTCTCCAGTGCCATTGCTCACACAGAAACAGGAGGGGTGGCAGTGTACTTGTCAGCCTCCAGTGACATTGCTCTGTGCCATTGCTCACACAGAAACAGGAGGGGTGGCAGTGTTCTTGTCATTCTCCAGTGCCATTGCTCACACAGAAACAGGAGGGGTGGCTGTGTTCTTGTCAGTCTCCAGTGAAATTGCTCTGTGCCATTGCTCACACAGTAACAGGAGGGATGGAAGTGTTCTTGTCAGTCTCCAGTGCTATTGATTTGTGTTATTGCTCACACAGAAACAGGAGGAGTAGCAGTGTTCTTGTCACTCTCCAGTGCCATTGCTCACACAGAAACAGAAGGAGTAGCAGTATTCTTGTCACTCTTCAGTGCCATTACTCACACAGAAACAGAAGGGGTAGCAGTGTTCATGGCACGCTACAGTCTCCAGTGCCATTGCTCACACAGAAACAGGAGGGGTGGCTGTGTTCTTGTCAGTCTCCAGTGAAATTGCTCTGTGCCATTGCTCACACAGTAACAGGAGGGATGGAAGTGTTCTTGTCAGTCTCCAGTGCTATTGATTTGTGTTATTGCTCACACAGAAACAGGAGGAGTAGCAGTGTTGTCACTCTCCAGTGCCATTGCTCACACAGAAACAGAATGAGTAGCAGTGTTCCTGTCACTCT
The DNA here is from genome assembly GCF_038048845.1 of Mixophyes fleayi. Lineage (NCBI taxonomy): Eukaryota > Metazoa > Chordata > Amphibia > Anura > Limnodynastidae > Mixophyes > Mixophyes fleayi. The sequence goes on along the minus strand of NC_134408.1, from coordinate 89,457,491 downwards.
TCAGTGCCATTACTCACACAGAAACAGAAGGGGTAGCAGTGTTCTTGTCACTCTCCAGTCTCCAGTGCCATGCTTACACAGAAACAGAAGGGGTAGCAGTGTTCTTGTCACTCTCTAGTCTCCAGTGCCATTGTTCAGTGCCATTGCTCACAAAGAAACAGAAGGGATAGCATTGCTTTTGTTACTCTCCAGTGCCATTGTATAGTGCCATTGCTCACACAGAAATAGAATGGGTAGCAGTGTTCTTGTCACTCTCCAGCCTCCAGTGCTATTGCTCACACAGAAACAGAAGGAGTAGCAGTATTCTTGTCACTCTTCAGTGCCATTACTCACACAGAAACAGAAGGGGTAGCAGTGTTCATGGCACGCTACAGTCTCCAGTGCCATTGCTCACACAAAAACAGGAGGGGTGGCTGTGTTCTTGTCAGTCTCCAGTGAAATTGCTCTGTGCCATTGCTCACACAGTAACAGGAGGGATGGAAGTGTTCTTGTCAGTCTCCAGTGCTATTGATTTGTGTTATTGCTCACACAGAAACAGAAGGAGTAGCAGTGTTCCTGTCACTCTTCAGTGCCATTACTCACACAGAAACAGAAGGGGTAGCAGTGTTCTTGTCACTCTCCAGTCTCCAGTGCCATGTTTACACAGAAATAGAAGGGGTAGCAGTGTTCTTGTCACTCTCTAGTCTCCAGTGCCATTGTTCAGTGCCATTGCTCACAAAGAAACAAAAGGGATAGCATTGCTTTTGTTACTCTCCAGTGCCATTGTATAGTGCCATTGCTCACACAGAAATAGAATGGGTAGCAGTGTTCTTGTCACTCTACTGTCCCCAGTGCCATTGCCCACACAGAAACAGAAGGGGTAGCAGTGTTCATGGCACTCTCCAGCCTCCAGTGCTATTGCTCAGTGCCATCGCTATGGATCATGATCAGTCGACAGAACTGCAAGAGCACCAATCAGCTGCTGGCAGCAGTCATGATGATACTAGTCCTTCTACATCATCTACTAAAGCCTATGCTCAAGGGTATAGTGGGTTTAAGTCAGGGAAACTGAAATCCAGAAAACAAGCTTTTACATTGGTAAAGAAAAAAACACTAGTCATCTTCTTCTTGGTCTGATTCTACAGCAGGAGCAGCAGCAGCGTTGCTAACATTCAAGGTTTCTTCTGAGGAATACTGGATAGGGGAGGAGTCATCTAGCCTTAGCAAATTGGATGCACGTCTAACTCCGATCACTAGTGAGGATATTGATGATGAAGATGTTGGCGGTGTAGCTTTCATTTGCTGGGATCTAGCTGAGAGAAGGGAGTTAGCTGCTGCTGGATTGCTTGTTGTTATTTCTTTAGCATAAGTTTCTGATTTTCCAAAAAGCTTGCCATGAACTCGCTTCAAATAACTTGGATGAGTTTTGCGACTGGATGACAGCTTTCATACTTCCTCTTGCAAAGGATTGTTTAACAGTCAATTGTTGTAAACTACTAGTAGTCTTCTTCTTGGTCTGCTTCTGGGATGAAGATCCACCCCCAGCAGCAGTGGGATATTGATGACGAAGGTGTTGTGGGTGTAGATTGCAGGTGCTGGGATCCAGCTGAGAGAAGGGACCTAGCTGATTTTGGACTGTTTTTTGCTATTTTTTAGCATAAATTTCAGATTTTCCCAACAGCTTGCCATGAACACGCTTCAAATGGCATAACATGGATGAGGTTTCTGGATCGTTACTTCTACTGACTGTGGCTTTACAAATGCTACAAATGGCTAGACAACTGATGTCAGGATATGGGTAAAGATAATTCCAACATAAGAGGTGGAGTTTTTGGTCTTATGCCCAGGTATGACAATGGCCTTCTTTTTATCACTGGCAAGAACTGCTTCCACTGGTGCATGACATGCCACTGTAGAGTTCATTGACAGCACTTTTAGGCCCAAGCAAACCAAGCATTTCAGCCACAAAAGCGTCACTCCTTGTCGCTGAAGTGCTTGGTTTGTTAAACTGTACATGTCCTTTTTAACATATGGATGGGAGAGTGGACCCAAGGACAATTCCATCATGCACTGTTTTACATTTTGACCTTGGTCTATCAGCTTGTGTAACAGTTGACAATTTAGATGTCAACAGTATTATTAGGTCGTCAAATCACATGGTGTACAGTATGATTAGGTAGACTCTTAAAATGTGAACTGTATTATTATATGGCTAGGGATATGGTTAAGCACAGTACTAGGGACAGGTCTAGGGATAGGAATAGAGACAGGTCTAGGGATAGGGATAGGGACAGGTCTAGGGATAGGGACAGGGACATAGGTAGAGTTAGGGATAATACTGTCTACATTTGAATTGTCAACCTAATAAATATTGTCTACATTTAAATTGTTGCCCTAATAATACTATCGATGTCATTATATTGTTGACTTTATAACCTTGTCAAGTCTGCTACCCATCAATCATGTTATGTCAATCCAACATAAGGGTGAATGGGACAGGCCAAGTACAATTCCATCTTGCACCACTTTTCTTTTTGGCCAATGCTGTGTTGCAGTTTCCTAGATGTGCTATGAACTGCTGTGTGTTTGTGCCATCGCTCTGTCGATTAGTAAACAGCCAGCTTGCTGCTATCGTAGAGTTAGTTGAAAGCACTGTTAGTATAGCTGTCTTAAGTCATTGGTAGCGTGTTATGTGGGGTCCCAAACAAACCAAGAACTTCAGCCACAAAAGTGGCACTCCTTGCCTCTGAAGTGCTTGGTTTGTTAAACTGTACAGGTCCTTTTTAATATCCAACATAAGGGTGGATGGGAAGACCCAAGGACAATTTCGTCTTGCACCACTTTTCTTTTCTGCCACTGTTGTGTGGCAATGTTTCTTAGATGTGCTATGAACTGCCATGTGCTTTGCAAAACTTACCTTTCCCAAGAGACCCAGTGGTGATGCACATGAGTCAGCACAACATTTTGACATCTGGTCTGGTCTAAAAGAATTGCCCAAAATTTGTGACACCTCTACCGTAACTCTATCTGATCTTACTATCAACATCCAAAGAATTGTGAAGGGTTATTTTAATGACAGCGTACAAATAGACACGTCAGACAGTCCCTTTACATACTGGGTGGAAAAAAGGCAATTTGGAGAGCCATGTACAAACTCGCTTTGCAATACCTAAACTGCCCACCCTCCAGTGTGTACTCAGATAGAGTTATCACAGCCGGGAACCTTGTCAACGATCGGTGTAGGAGGCTATGTCCTAAAAATGTGTAAAAGAAGATGTTCATCAAAATGAGAAAATTCCATGAAGAAGGCTTTTGCCGCCAATTATATCAAAGTACAGAGACTTCTGTAATGGTGGATTCCAGCGGGGAGGAATTAATATTCTGTGAGGATGATGTACACACTGATGAGGTTGAGGGTGAGGGTGAGGATGATGACAATAACATCTTGTCACTGTAGTGTTCATTGACAGCACTGTAGGGCTTAAGGCAGCTAAGCTATTGCTAGCTCGTTTTGTGTGGGCCCAAACAAACCAAGCACTTCAGTCACAAAAGTGGCACTCCTTGTTGCTGAAGTACTTGATTTGTTAAACTGTACATGTCCTTTTTAATATCAAACATAAGGTTGGGTGGGAGGACAATTCCATCTTGCACCACTTTTCTTTTCTGCCACTGCTATGTGGCAATGTTTGCTAGATGTGCTATGAACTGCTGTGTGTTTGTGCCATTGCTCTATTGCTTAGTATCCAGCCAGCTCGCTGCAGTCTATGGCTGAAAGTGGATGAAAATAATATTGTAATCTGTGAGGTGGTCAAAATTGACTGGAAATGACTGCAAATTAGTGTTATTGAGGTTAATAAGAATATAGGAACAAAAAAAGAGACAAATTATGTGACTTTAGCATATTTTAGCAATTTTTAAAAGCAATACAGATCCAAATAGACCAGCTTGTGGAAAAGCTATTTCACTCCACATTAGAAAGTGGTTGCTGCTGTACACAGGTCAGAAACTACAGAAGGCTTCTTACATGGAGATCTTCATGCCGATTAAATCTTGTGTTGGATTTTACTGCTGGCACCCCTATCTGCAGCCTGACAACTACACAACAGGGGTGATCCAAGAAGGGGCCGCACTGGGGCCCGAGGTTACTCCTGGTGGTCCTGCGTTTGTACACAAATTTGTTGGATGGTAAGGGTCATTTATGAATCACAAAATATGCAGATTTGATGGACATTAAATTTGCTGAAAATGCACTATTTAACAAGAGACAGACTTAGTATGCACTTTGGGAAGCGCCTTTGTACAAGCACTCTATGTAACAATTTGCAGTTTTGTTTGCCAGTATGGGAATTTGCATTTAATCCTTTCCATTTTTCTCCTAAAATACTGCTCTTGGAAGTTTAATTTATGTCTGTCATTACTTTATACGCCACATAGGTACATGCTTATGTTTGTATTGCATTGGTATTTGCACACTTTACTGTACAAGTGCATGCTTGCTGCATAAAGCATACAACTGATTAAATATTGTTTGTGCAGCGCTGCATATTATGGTGGTGCTATATAAATAAACAATAATAAATAAGTTACCATATCACTTATAAGTTCTGATATTGGGACTCCTTGGTGAAGCCTAATATTCTTATAATGTACATTAGAGTATATGTAATCCCCTATATGCTTATGATGTTTCGGGAGATGTATCAGTGCGGTGTTGGAGGAGGCAGTTTTCAAACACAATGTATATGTATATATCAGTGGTTTGCATATCTTCTGGCTAACATTCTTATCTCCTGATTAAACTTTCGGGATGTGTCCAATTTTGACCAACATATATCTTTTAAGATACATCTTTTACGAGGTGTAGATTTTGTGCTTCCCATGGGCCTGGTTCAAGTTTACTTGTGGATCACTGTCCCATCAGCACTCTGCATGCATCTGGATGCTATATTTAAGGCTGTAGTATCATAAAATATGTGTCTAAAAGTATTTTTGTTGCTACTATGTAGTTACACTTTAGAAATCAACTGTAAATCACCTCATCATACTCAAAATTAGAGATATTCACTGACCCCAGCATTCTGGTTTTGGTCTTGTTTGTGGATCTGGATTAACTCCGTGTTTTGGTTGTGGATCTGGATTAACTTCGTGTATTGGTTTTGGTTTAGGCAAAACCGCCCTTGCATGTTTTGGTTTTGGATCCCTATTTTTTTCTAAAATCCCTAGTTTTTTTGTTTTTTTTGCTGAAAATCACATAATTTAGCTTTTTCCCCCTACATTATTATTAACCTCAATAACACTAATTTCAAGTAATTTGTGGTCAATTTTGACAATATTATTTTCATACACTTTCAAACAAAGATTGTAGCAGTTCTTGCCAGTGATAAGAAAAAGGCCATTGTCATGCCTGGCCATAAGACCAAAAAAATCCACCTCTTATGTATGAAATTATTTTTACACAAATCCTGACAACAGTTGCCATTTGTAGAATTGTAAAGCCACAGTCAGTAGAGGTAGGGACCTTAACCATCTACGAACCTAATCCATGTTACACCATTTGAGGCGAGTTCATGGAAAGCTTTTGTGAAAACCAGAAACTTATGCTAAAAAAATAACAGCAAGCAGTCCAGCATCAGCTACCTCCCTTCTCTCAGCTAGATCCCAGCACCTGCAATCTATACCCCCAACACATTCATCATCAATATCCTCACAAGTGAATGAAGTTAGTCCTGCATTAAAGTTTCTAAGGCGAGATGACTCCTCCCCTATCCAGGACTCCTCAGAAGAATCCTTGAGCGTTAGGTCCACTGCTGCTGCTCCTGCTGCTGGGGGTGGATCTTCAACCCAGAAGCACACATAGAAGAAGACTACTAGTGGTTTACAACAATTGACTGTTAAACAATCCTTTGCAAGAGGAAGCAAGTATAAAAGCTGTCACCCAGTCGTGAAGCAGATCACAGACTCCATGGCGACTATGCTAGTATTAGATCTGTGTCCAATATCCACTATTAATGCAGCTGGTTTTAGACAGTTACTTGAGATCTTCTGTCCCTGTTACCAAATTCCATCACAACACCATTTTACTAGAAAAGTTATTCCTCATCTCTACCAGAAGGTTCGTAAAGATGTAATAACTGGGCTACAAAATGCCATTCTACCCACTGTACACTTAACTACCGATGTGTGGACAAGTGGAACTGGGCAAACTAAAGATTATATGATCATGACAGCCCATTGGGTTGGCGATTCGCCTTCACCAGCAGGGACAGCAGCAGCATGTACCCAAGAACATCACATTTTTTAGAGGCAGACTACTCTGTGTATCATCTGCTTAACTAACAGGCATATTATTATTATTATTATTATTATTATGATTGTAGATTTGTAAGGCATCACAGTGCTCCACAGCGCCCTACAGTAGGGAAGACAAGGACATAGAAAAAACAAGACATACATAAAACAAGACAACATTCCTGGTGTAAATCGCACCAGGAATGTTCTAAATCCTTCTAGGATATGGTTATTATTAGTATCTTATTTTAATTCATATAATTAGTATCTTTGAATTTATTCCTAATTTTTATATATTGTAATTATATGATACCATAGATCCAGAAGGTGGTGCTCCCACACAAGATATCACAAATTCAAATCAACAAAAGCCAATGTGTTTAAATGGGGCACTCTTAGAACAGGAGCATTATAAAACTTAATAAATTTTATTAATATACATTAAAATAGTTGATAATAGAGTAGTGAAATATTAAAAATTGTAAATGACAAATAACACCAAGATAATTGATAATTAACTGTTAAGACTAGCAAACTCTGCTAGTACACGTCGTTCTTATAATATATTCAATCAAGGTATATATTAAGAATATATTCGATAAATTACCTATATCATATAATGGGGATGTGAGGACTATATGGGATAGTAAACTATTATAGCGTTGCAGTATTAGTATTGTAATCTAATTAGAATTATCCCTTCTCGATAATGAAGGAACTATTGACCGTATTCTAAACGCTACTCTGAGGTAGCAAATCCTGTAAATGTAGTGATTGCCGTCACCTGGGTTATAGAGTCACGCTAGGTAATACTACTCCCCTAGATTCTCATATACAATCTATTAGTGGTAATGATAACTGGTTGTTATATATAAGATACATCGTGGATACATATAAGATATTATCATTAGGGCATCGTAATGCTATATAGCTAGCGTGATATAGCAGAATCCTTATAACCCCTGCTTATAGCATTCCCAGCACTCAATAGCAATAAATGCAGCCCTTGTGACAGCTTAAGCTAGTAATATCTCTACAATATGTAAAAGCTCATGAGTATAATAACAGGCTTGGTCCTCAGACTATATATGATACCCTTCCCAAGTCCTCCACCCCATATTGATATTAATTATCTTATATGTTTAGACATTTGTGATAAGTCAGAGACAATTAAATAGGAAAAGAACAGCGTGTAAAACAAGAGCAGACAAAATGAATGGAGACATGAAAACAATGAGTATGGAGGACCCTGCTCATTAGAGAGCTTACATTCTAAAGAGAAGAGGGCATAGCTGAAACAAGAGGAGCGAGTGTGGCTCAGAGTGGAGATTGGGATAGTTGTGAGGGTGCATTAGTGTGATCGAGGATAAAGTCACCTCTAAAAAAAGAGATGGATATTCAAAGACTACCTAATGATTTGAAGGCTGTGGGAAAGTCTGACTGAGCATGGTAGGGAATTCAATAAGTGGGCAGAAGCACGGGAGAAGTCTTGAAGGCGGGAGTGAGAGGTGGTTATCAGAGACGAGACAAGGCACAGGTCAGAGGTAATATGCCACATGCCGGCTTCGTGGATTGGAAAGGCTTTGGACCCGAGAAATGATCATGGGTGTGTGCATCTAATGTCAATGCACCTCTTCTATTAAAGAAGTTCCATACTAAATTTCCCAGGAAACCTGGTCCTAGGTGTTCAGTGACCACCTTTAAAGGGGGGGTATTGTCACACGCCGGCCTCCTGGGACCATCACTCAAGGATCGGTGGGCCTGTCTTCATCCTGATTCTCCCTATCTTGCATGCCGTCCTGTCGGCGGCAGTCTGCACCTGTGCAAGCCACCTCACCTGTTTTACTTGCCCTGTCTTTCCATTGGTTGGCACTCCTTTATAATGCTTCTCCCCTTACCTCTCAGTGCTGGTTCTTTGAGTCTACTCCTGGCCTGGAAGCAGCTCCCTTCTCCTTGCTGTGATCACCCGCTACCTATCCTGTATGCACCGCTGACCTCTGCTGATCCGTTCCACTCCCTAGTGGTAATAGCTTGTCTGCTGTATATCCTGTGCACCACTGATCTCTGCTTACCTGTTCCACTTGTGGATGGCACTATCCGGGATCAACGCCTTCTCCTCTCCAGTGTACTGCTATAGACTCCTGTTCTCTACCCTTCCTAGGGTCTCATCCCATCCTACCTCTGGTAGCTATTGGGTATCCCCCTCACCTCTCAAATCACTTTTCTGTCCTGTTTCAGTGGGAACTTCCCAAGAGGGCCGTAACCTGCAGGGTTTAAGCCGCTAAGCCCAGATCTCCTTGCAGGGATCACTGGTAAATACCTTCCGCTCTGTTAGACTCCGCACCCCTGGGTGGAGTCAAGCCAATCCCAGCCGATACAACAGGATCCCACTCAACCCTCGTGGACCCCAAGACATAATACTACTGACAACCTGTTTGATAAACTAAGGGATTTCATTGCAACATGTCTTATCCTGCTTGGACTCTCCTGAGGATATGTGATTTCTGATAACGCCACCAATATTGTTAGAGCATTACAGCGGGAGGGGGGGGGGAATTCCATTCCTTTCCCTGTTTTGCTCACACAATCAACTTGGTGGTACAAAACTTTTTAAAATTAACAATGACATGCAGGAGATGCTGTTTGTGTTCCGAAATATTTAGGGTAATTTTCAGGATTCTGCAACAGCATGTAAGAGAATGCAACAGCTGCAAGAAGAATAGAATTTAGGGGGCATGTACTTTAGTCCAGCGCAGTGTAGAATACTTTCTGTCTTGTGCAAGGTGCTGAAACCACTCGAAGTAGTCACATGTGAAGAGAGAGCAGACACTGTTAGCTTGAATCAAGTGATTCCCTTAATTAGACTTTTTGAAAAGCAGCAAGAGAAATTGAAGGAGGAAATGAAACAAAGCAATTATGTTAATTATGTTGGATTTGTAGATTAAGTACTTTATTTGCTTCGCCAGGATCCAAGAGTAATCGACATCTTGAAATCGTATCATTACATTTTGGTAACTATGCTTTATCCTAGGTTTAAGAGCTATGTCTTCTCTTTCTTTCCAACTGACCCAGATCTCAAGAGATGCAATGAGCTCTTGCTCAGTAAGCTCAAATGATACATGACACAATGACACAATCCTTCAGTTTCTCTGGAAATTGCTGCTAAGAAAAAACGTAGCTTTCCTAAGACTCCCAGTGGTGATGCAGATGAGTCTGCACAACATTTTGACATTTGGTTTTGTCTAAAAGAATTGCCCAAAAATCGTGAGAGCTCTTCCGTAAAATGAACTACAAATTCCATGAGGAAGGCCATTACCGGCAATGACATCAAAGTCACAGAGTCCTGTGATGGTGGATTCCAGCAGGGATGAATTAGTATTGTTTGAGGATGATGTACACACTGATGAGGGTGAATATGATGATAGTGTAAATTGCAGGTGCTGAGATATAGCTGAGAGAAGGGAGCTAGCTGATGCTGGTATGCTTGGTAATATTTTGGGTAGAATGGTATGATGGCAATTTTATGTTTTTCTACAGTAAACTTTCACCTTTATTAGTCAGGTGTTTTTTCTTTATAAAGGTACAAGCTTTTTATTTACATTTTTGTTTCCCTGACTTAAAACCACTATGCACTTGAACATAGGCTTTAGCACATGAGGTAGAGGGATTAGTATCATCATGACTGAGGCTGGAGAGTGACAAGAACAATGCCACCCCTCCAGTTTCTGTATGAGCTATGGCACAGTAGAATGTCACTGGAGACTTTAAAGAAAACCGCCAGCCCTATTATTACAATTTCTGTTTCAGCACTGAATCCTGCCACTTCTCCTGTTTCTGAGTGAGCTATGGTGCAGATTTAGACCAAGACTGCCAGCCCTATTATTTCTATTTCAACAATGACAATTAGCAATGGAACTCTTCTCTTTATGTGTTACCTATATAACACAGTACAATCTGACTGCAGATTTAGAAGACCAAGCCTGCCAGCCCTATTATTTCTATTATAGCAATGGCAATTAGCAATGGAGCAATGGAGCTCTCCTCTTTGTGTGTTACCTATATAACACAGTACAATGTGACTGCAGATTTAGAAGTCCAAGCCTGCCAGCCCTATTATTTCTATTTCAGCAATGACAATTAGCAATGGAGCTCTCCTGAATGTCACTTGAGACTTTGTAGAACACTGCTACCCCTCCTATTTCTTTTCTACCTACGACGCTGCCCAAATGCACTAGAGACTGCCAAGAACTGTGCTACCCCTTTTGTGTCCCTCTGTGAAATGGCGCTGGATCGCCGTGGAGGGCTGCACTTATAGAATCCAAAGCTCACTAGATCCGACAACGTAACAATGACGTTTTGCCTCGTTTTCAATTCCGAGGGCGTGCGAAAGTACCGAGCATGCTTGGCTCGATACTCAGGATGTGCTAATTTCGGATGTGTTCGGTTCTCGGGGAACAGAGCCTGAGCATCTCTACTCAAAATACCTGCAATTGTTTTTCATGTGGTTTGGAAGTCGACAATTTATACACTGCATATATAGCTGAGATTCATCTGTGTGTATCCCAAGGTCACACAAGTGGAATTGTTATTAAAGTGATCTGACATTTTGTAAAACTGTTTTAAAAGTCACAATTTAAATTAGAATTTGAAAAAAACTCTCCTTAGTATTGAAACTGTAACTACTAACATTTTTATTACTACTCGTTTGTTTTGGTCTGTGAGGTTATTCTCCATCCTGAAGGTTTATTTTGGAGAACATATTGATAATTAGGTAATTAAGAGTCATGTTATAATATACACACATCTATGTTATGCCACATTGCACCATTGTAAATCTGATTTCTAATGCTCCTAATTCATTCAGGAGCATTAAGGCACACAAAATTCTGATTCATTAAGGCACAAAAAATGAACGTATTGTGCGCTGTTTTTTTTCAACTACAAGCAGATCTGAAGAAATGTTTCTTGTTGAATATGAGTCTAGGTACACTCTGCATACATGGTACTTGCTGTATTGAGACAAAGGCAACACACTGCTGGATACGTACAATACATATGTGGAAATAAAGTTTCAGCACACTACACAGGTAAAATAAAAACTATTCAATTAATGTCACCTGTTAAAAATGTAGCCATTAATGAAAAACATTGAAAAAAGTATTTAAAAAAAAATAATTCCCCCCATTAGATACATTTATCAGGATGTTATTAATGTCTACTGTACATAAAATACATTTTTACTGTTGCTCTTGATTGCAAACACATGTTCTAGCATACATATGCGACCATTATCTCTATTACTATCACTGGGGACTTACATATGCCCTCTAGCTGGTGCAAGTGATGCATCAGAAAAACACGTACCTTAGAGATCCCCCGAAGCTTGAATTGAATTGCGTTGCATGCACTCCAGCTTGGCACGCCTTTACTGTACATCGACTATGTACATACATCCATTCCCTTCCCCATTCCGCCCATCATCACCATCATCATCACCATTTATTTATATAGTGCCACTGATTCCGCAGCGCTGTGCAGAAAACTCATTCACATCAGTCCCTGCCCCATTGGAGCTTACAGTCTAAATTCCATAAAATACACGCACACACAGACAGAGAGAGACTAGGGTCAATTTTGATAGCAGCCAATAACCTACTAGTATGTTTTTGGAGTGTGGGAGGAAAACAAAGCACCCGGAGGAAACCCACGCAAACACGGGGAGAACATACAAACTCTACACAGATAAGGCCATGGTCGGGAATTGAACTCATATCCCCAGTGCTGTGAGGCAGAAGTGCTAACCACTAGGTCACCATGCTTCCCATGAAATCATAGGCTTTTGCAAGTGTCCTTGAAGATGGATTGCATACACTTGCGCTCACTGGTGTATAATCCATTTCCGGGCATGCACAGTGCAATTTAATGCAAAATACTGCACGTATCAGTATTTGCATTCCATAATGAATAAGGCACTGTAAGCATATGAAAACAATTAAAAAGTTATTAAAATGTGTTTTTTGATATAAGATAGATATAACATTTCCATGTAAAATAAATAACTAGTTAAATCCATGAACAAAGAGAAATATTTTACTGAAGCTAGGAAGGAGATAGGAGGCTGTGTCTGGTCTATAGCTACACATACACACTACTACATCCTTACCACAAGATGTCACTGTAGTCTATCAATAGATCTGAGAAACATTAGTTTAACAAGTTTGTAACTAATTCTTTAAAGGGTAAAAAAAAATATTATTATCTTAAAACAAGGTGTAACAGCTTTGATTAATGTTTTTTTATGGCCATAACTAATCTCTACTAAGTGTCATATGGCAGCAATGTGCGGGCCTATTGCTTAAGTACAATACCTTCCAAATTTTGAATCTTTGCAATAGGGGAACACTCTCATGTTTCATTCTCCTAAAAAAGGGTTGTAAATGCCTCACACTGGTTGGAAGTTGCGCATGGCATTCGCTTACTGCCGCTGTGTGCTAAACATATCCCCCAATAAAAATATTCTGCAGTTGGGACAAAAGTTCTGACTGTCTCGATTCTGTGATAAAACCCAAGTATCAGGACTCTGCTGCCTAAATCGGTACAGTTGGGATGTATGCAAGAGTGTAGCACCAACCACACAGTTGTTGAGTTAATCATACTATTCTTAGGGGCATATTCGGGGCATATTCGGGATCGTCGAAAATCCCGCAGCTCCCTGAGCCGCGAGCTGAAATCCAGCTAGAAATTACCGTATTACATGTATTAGTTTTTCCGCAGCGGGATTTTCGGCGATCCCGCTGACAATTGAATATGCCCCTTATTATTATATTCTTATTCTTATTATTATTATTATTATTATTAATAATAATAATAATAATAATAATAATAATAATAATAATATTTATCATAGAACAGTTTTTACAAAGTGACAGCAATTTGTAAGATGTACACAGACCTTACAAGCTAGAAACAAACCAATACAAAAAGAGGAAGTGAGCACTGCTTGTAAGAGCTTATGGTCTTTGTTATTGAGCAATGATTGATGTTCCAGTCATATAAAAGTGCCCTGTTAATAAAAATATCAGAATAATAGAACCAAGGAAATGACAAGGGGGCCCTGTAAACTTTGGGTCTGCAAGAGGTTGTATGGAAAGTGTAAATTAATGGAATTTGACAGTTTGAGGGCAGTAGGGAAAGTGGGGTTATTGCATACCACCATTTACCAGCCCACTTTGACCACTGATTATATATATTTATATATATATATATATATATATATATATATATATATATATATATATATCTATATCTATATATATATATATATATATATATATATATATAGATATAGATATGTATATATATACACTTTTCAAACCTGCCACAAACTCGCAACTTGATACATTTACCGCTAGATCCCTATGCAGAGACAAGGAACATATCAGATAAACAAACAAAGGTACCAGTAACATAAAAAGTAAGAGTAGTCAGAAATAATCCAAAAATCGGGGCAAGTAGCTAACAGAATTGTCAGGGTCACAAACTATGGCCAGGGCAGGCAGCAGACAAAAAAACAAGTAAATATAGCAAACCGCACCAAGTAGATCATTAAATCTCCGTACATTTGTGAAAATCCAAACATATATGTTATTATATTGAATATATTAGCAACAGAGGGAGGGTGCACCAACACCAGGGCCGGATTAACCATAGGGCTAACTGGGCTACAGCCCAGGGGCCTATGGCATCCAGGGGGCCCTTGAAAGTGCTCAGCAGCAGTATTGATTGGTCAGGGGCGGGGGCGCCCCCGGCGCGATCAGTGCTGCTAAGCACTTTCACTGCGGTCCTTCTCCACTCCACTTTCACTGCGGTCCTTCACTGCTGTAGTGTCCTTTATGAGGAGATCTCGTGAGTCTCACTCTCACGAGATCTCCTCAGTAAAGAGCGTGCAGCGCGCCGGAGAAGGAGGTAAGTGCCGGGGGGGGGATCACGGGGGGGTGGGCCTCATGGGGGAATTGAGGCCCCCTTAGCCCAGGGGCCTCCATTCCCTTAATCCGGCCCTGACCAACACACATTGATTAATCATATAAAAGAAAAGAAGAAAAGAGAGTTTGTTTTGCTTGAGTCACTCTAATGACAATAATATTTTAGTAAACTCTCAAGCTTTATTTTGATATATTAAAATCAAAGCAATCTGTATTAAAATGTCTTAATATTCCAAATTAAAGGCACTTGTAGCAAAATCTTAAAATATGAATACCAGATAATGCCCAAATGAAAACCTATTAAAATAGGCAGCACTCAACTGCCCAGCCATGACGCTGTTCAAATAGAGGTAAGTCTTATTATATATTCTTAAGATATAGCTTTCAATTTATTAGTTGTTATTAATAATTACAAATGCATTTCTCAGATATCCATTTAATTAAAGATCAAGCCATGACCCCTAATAAATTAATCTAATCATAATAATTGTCTCTAGTGTTTTCTTTTATACTTATTTATAGTTGTGGATTTATTCTTATAATCACTAGGACTTCATCTAAGGTACGTGCTCCCTATTTTAATAGATTTTCATTTGGGCATTATCTGGTATTCATATTTTAATATTTCACTACAAGTCCCTTTAATTTGGAATATTAAGAAATTTTGACACAGATTGCATTGATTTTAATATATCAAAATAACGATTGAAATTTTAATAAAATATTATTGTCATTAGAGTGCCTCAAGCAAAACACATTCTCTTTTCTTCTTTTCTAGTAGCAGGCAAAAAATAGTCAGAATGAGCAGGGTCAAAGAATGAGCAGACTTCCAATACAGATCACACATTGCCTAAGTGTGCAAACGCTATAACAGACAATGAGTCCATGGTGCACCTGAGTAGCACTGAAATCAGAGGGGTGTCATGGCAATCAACATAAATGGTTTAAACACCCTGAGATGTATTGGGAAACCCGAGTCTGCTATTGTTTCAACCCTCATTTATTACATATTCATTCACAAATTCTTTCTAAATACATAATACAGCATTAACTACAGATTTTGTTCTGATACCTTAGAAGAGATGAAACTTACAACTGTACATTTCACCATTGGACAAAACTATTATACCCTGCCCTGATTGGCTATGCAAGACACACTGAACACACATATACTTTTCTGTTGAAAAAGAAAAAATGTGATATTTCAGGTTTTCAAGATAATTAGGGAACTAAGGGAACAGATTTGATGTCCTTTACCTACAAACAAATCAAATAAATGTTTATATGATAACGTGGAACTTTATGAAAGCATATCTGCTAAGTATTACAAATAGGGATAAAATTACAGATACTTTTCTTGCCGGTGGAAGCTGGGATAAAGCAGGCAGACCCTCTGCCGCCATGGTGTTGTTAATAGTAATTAAAAAAAAAATTCTTCCAAAACATCTTTTGATTTTAATAAACATTGGTAATCATCATTACAACTTCAGACGTGGAACCGCTGGAATTCCCAGCTCTGTGCAAAGCTGAGACCCACAACATTCCTGCAGAAAAGCTGCAAAATCATAGCTAATTATTACTTGTGTGCTCTGCTCTGTGTGGGGAAAACACTAACTGTGACCCTTTCTGTGCCAAAGTGCCCTGCAGCAGTCATAATCAGCCCAATTGTTTTACCAAAAGACAGTAACACAAACAAATACACAATAAAGCCTGAATGCATTGACTTACTTCAATGAGGATCTATGCTTATGAAAGTAATTTAGTTGCATTGGCCTTTAATATGTGTAGTAGTGACTTAGCTGAAATCTATAGTAAAGCAAAATGTTTGGCTTCTTTATTTCAAATGTAATATGCATATTAAACTTTTTTTTAAAAAAAATATTTTATTGATTTTCACAAGTTAGCATATATAATACCTACCAAACAATACATGTTATTAATAGAAAACACTGACAATAAGAGAGAGAATAGACATTGAAGAGGGCTCAGATTTGTTGTAAGCATGTTATGACAACAGGGAAATGTACTTTAAGGGGAAACAAACAGGGATTGAAGAGGGAAAGGACAGATTGAGGGGGAGATCTTGATTTGGTATTCAAGAGAAATGTTTGCAAAAGGATTTAACATTTGGCCAAATGCTAAAATATGATCTTGTTGCATCCTATCAGTTTCCATTTGCAGTAAAATTTTAGAACTGTTGTAATTACCTTTTGTTCTTTAAAGCACAGTGGAAGAAGCCATCTCTCTTTTTATATTAATATGATACTGCAGAATCTGTTTCTTAATTTATTGTCACAACTTTCAAGAGTTGAAAAATAGCAACAGGAAAAGTGTCAGGCCATTTGAGACATATATGTGTGCTACTTGGTCGGAGAATTACCTCTTGGTGATCCAGGGCAGTGATGAGGCCATCTACAAAGATCAGACCAAGATTGATTTATGCTAGTTGTATATGTGGGTGTAAATGTTAAAGACACCAGTCATCTTAGAGGGGTTTGAGGGAAAGAGGACTTTACTGACTCTTAATGCTAGACTATTACCGTGGTGGGGATCCAATGGTGAACCATGACTAAATCCACAGCTCAAATGGGCCCCAAATCTACTGTAGTGGTTGGAGGCTGAATGAGCTTTTGGCACACTGCCAGAAATGAAAACTGGCTACTAAATAGAAAAGTATTGTTCCTATCCAGCCAGGAGCCTTTTATGTTGGATCTCAGCTCAGACACATTGCATGCCAAGAGTTCCTCCTGCTTCCACACAACTAATTGATATAGTGGAGTTTGGACACAACTATTCACACAAACAACTGGGCACCCAAAGCAAGGTCATGATGTAATGGTCAAAGAAGATGGTTTGTTTTGTATAAAATCTTCAAACCCCTTTAATGAAGTGTTTTCAACACTTTACTGTTAGTGGAGAAGGTACAGATAGTGGGATTCCATATTACCTCAAATTGAAAATCCTTTGTGGAACAAACACTCAAAGACAGTATTCCAGATAGGCTTCTCTGGAAGAGTGTGGCCATTTTGAGACAACTAGACACTCTGTTCAGTGACTAGGAAATGAGTGGAACGACCACCCCTAGCCCCAAAAAGTGACAGTTGGTGGTCCCTGACAGAGGTTTTGCATATAACAGCATAGCTAAAAAATAAAAGCTTACCTATAAAAGTGGTATATCTAGTCAGACTGCCTCAGGCACCTACCTCTGATTCCCCATGGGATAATCTGCTGGAAAACTGGCAAAGCATGTCAGCCAGTGGCTGAACTACCATTGGTGCAGCAGTTGTGGTGCTCCGGGGCCCATGGAAATAATGGGGCCTGCTGCATGGCAGATGCTCAAGGATGGGGGCCCCGGTTCCCTCCTCCCTGCCTCCCTACAGTGGGGCTCACAACTCCCTAGTTCCACCTCTGATGTCAGCCTTCAATGGATTGGTGCTCTTTAACCCTCATGGCCTCACTTCTTTTTTTGATTTGAATCAGAATAATGTGCCCTATCTAACAGCACACAGGAAACAGCTTACACCGGTGATGGCATTGATTCCTAATTTTCTACAGGTATCTGATATTTGTGGAAATGTGCATTTTGTGACTGTAATAGAGAATGGAGGTGGAGATTGCAGTTGAATATAATCCTACATAGTGAAGACATTGGCATGTATTTAATAAAATGTTGCTCTGCTCCCACATGTGTTGTAACCCAATCAAAAGAGACCATATATTTAATTTGCTTAACTGCACTATAGAAAATTACAGCTTCAACATACCCCGACATTCCAAATGGAAAAAGGGGCCATGCTGAATCCACCCAGGCCATGGTTCTATTCAAACAACCACACAAGCAAAGTATTGCTTCCATATTGTAGCAGGTTCTACTCTGTTTCTCCACAAAAATTGCTCAGTGAAAAATGGAAAATTTAGGGGTATGATAAATTCAATTGATTGCAATGGCTTACAAAATATGTACAATGACAGAAAAATTGTCTTCAGCAGCACCAGTTATTTTCTGGTACATGGTATATACAATGAACACTGCATCTTACTGACTATTTATATATTTTATATAAAGTGAACAATTGCTATGTTCATTACTGATATACTCTCTGTACAATGTATGTATTGCATTTAGATTGACAGTATTTGCTTCTCAGAAGGCACATATGTAAAACCTTCATGAATATCTTGTTTGCTATATTCTGGGTAAGTGCATAGTTGACATGACAAAGAGACAATTACAGAACAGATTTAGCCTAATATAAATTACTGTTTGCTCACATAGAGGATTATTTACAAAAGATTAAACTTTAGCTGTGCTGTAAGCTGTTTTATGCACATTTGCACCAATGCGACAACACAGCACAAATAAGGGTGCTCAGGCCTGCTAAGAAATTTTATGTGCCCGGTGTGGCTGCTTCTTATGACTCCCCCTAGACTGGTGCTCTTCAAAAGCCGGAGTTGTGTGCAGCCTAGGGGTGTGATCGCTCTGACCACCCCAGACGGTTCATGCAACTTTGGCAAAAGCAGGTGCCTAGGAATGTAAGGCTGGGCAGACAAATAGTAAGATAAAGGGAGGCCCAGGGTGCTTTGTAGCTTGCTCTCTCACACCCCTCATTCACACCATTAAATGACTTTGTTGTGTTGTTCTGAAAATTACCACAAAACATTGCCTACCATGTGATTTTCTATTACCCCTTCGATAGTTAGCACTTTTAGAGCTTGCTTAAACTTCATATACAGTATATAGGATATTAATTACAGTAAGAGGACATCTTGGTTGTCATTAATACATGTGCTATAATGTTATATTTTAAGTTCTTCAATTCCTTTTTATCATCTGTGTCTAATAATGCGCTTTGTTCATAAAGTGCGTCTAGACAGAGAAAAATACATGTCAGTTAAAGTTGGTGACATGAAATTGAGTGTAGACTTCGGGGTTCCTGTTACATGTGTGTGTATAACACTGCTGGAGAGTTTTTGCAGTACCTTGAAATCTATACAGATACAGCTTAGAATGCAAGTGTAATACAGCCCCATCTGACACTATGACAAAACCCTAAGACACTTATTCCCAACCTGTCTGGTTGTACATGTCATCATAACAAGGCAGAAGCTCAATTAGTATTTACGAGCTATAAAAGAAATATCTGAAAAGTTAAAATTAATTTGATAGAATGTGATCTATTGTTTATTTAAATAGAATCAGTCAAAAATGTCCTTGTTTTTTATGTTCTCATAGTTGTCCAATATTTTAATATTGTTCTGCCACACAAAAAAATAATCATGTGAAAAAAACACTTATAGTGAAAAAGGTTGGAAACCACTACTTAAGCTACCTTCCAGTACTCACTGAATACAGAACATCACTCTTTGCCTCCTCTGCCTGCTTGTGATTAGTTTACAGTGCTCAGAAAATTAAATATTGCAGAGGTACAGTGCAAGAAATGTAGGTAGGATCACACACAATATAATGCTGTATTGTACACATATAAAACATTATGTTCTTAGCATATTTTTTGATTATAAGTTCATACATTAAATACAATTCAGCATGTTCTGTACAAGCTACTGCATCTCAGAATATTGTGAAACGTTCTGAGCAATGTTATAAATCTGCTTTGTTCAAATACAAAGGTATTTTAGTGGAAGTATTTTTTCAGTTGTATGTCCTTCTCTGTATTCTATAAATATATGTTTTTACAGCACTGTTGCACTGTATTTTACAGTGGTTTGTGGAAAAGAAATCCATTTATTTATTGCTTATTTGTATAACAAATAAAGACATGAATTCATAAAATCCCACCCTGGACAAGCAATAATATTACAATAACTTTGCTAGAATGCTAAACTGTTTCAGTAAATTTATTATTATTATTTTTATTAATTATTATTATTATTAGTAGTAGTAGTAGTAGTAATAGTAGTAGTAGTAGTAGTAGTAGTAGTATTAGTAGTAGTATTAACATTGTTTAAAAACTGAAAATCTGATTCCTACATTTAGTGCTAATTATAACAGATAAAATTGCACTCAATGTAGGCTTTGCTAAACACGACTTATATATTAATGTTGAAAACAATTATGCCATCTCCCTCAATTTATCACTGTGCTTGTGAATGAAAAGGAAGGTCTTTCTTTGGAACCAGCTCATTTCAATTATATAAATTGTCATTTTTCCAAGTATAGAGGTATCATCCTTGAACTGGGAAAGAGAAGGTTGAAACATTTTCTCATTCTGCAATGTTCTACTATTAGTAAATTTAAAGTAAATTAGTACATGTTTTTTTACATATTTAATGAAAATTATTTCCATACCCACCCATGAAAATTTAAATGAGATGAAAATATTACCTATTATTTCTTAGTACTATTATTTCTGGCTCAGTTGAATTTTTGCAATTGTGTAATGTTGACTACAACTTGATCTCCCACATGTAAAACTTCTATGACTCCAGTATTAATTCCACTACAAAATCTGAAACTCCACTCACATTAGTCATACAAATTTATATTTTACATGTTATTATTAAATGTATTTTTGCTTAAATAACAGCATTATAAAATTAAAGAAATATAGTTAATAAAATATTCTGTTTTATTTCATTGCACATGATGGGTAGAATGAATATTCCCTGATAAATGTTTAATTTTGTTTTATAAGCAAGTATTAAAAAATAGCAGAAATTATCTTTTTTTATTATTCATAAGTGCAGCTGCTTTTCTATTTAATTATAGGTATCCGACAGGCGCAATTCTACCTCAATATGCTTATCTCTGAAGTCAGAAAATTGCTCCTTTTTAAAACTGACAATAGCACGGTATGTTTCCACAAAAGAAAGACAAATTATACAAAATCATCGCTTTAAATATATTTAAATAGCCAGGAAGAAGTCCAAATTGCAAAGTTTGAAGATGCTTTTTTCCTTAACTTTCATGACAATTTGTGTAATTTCCTTGCGTAAGGAGATCTATGGGCTAGACAAATTAACAATTGCACTGCTCAAGACCATTACTAAATAATGACCAACTGTTCTGACAGCAAATGTATTAGTGATGAGTTGTAAATAATGCTTATATTCCAATCACCAAACTGTATATGTATATACTGTAGTTTTAAATATATATGCACCAGATACTTTTTTTAAGGTTTTAGTCAAACACCTTTAAAAGAGAATTCTATAAAATACTGAAATAATTATGAGCACTAATTTGAATAATACAATTAAGCAGGAGGGGTCTAAGTAATAAAATCTAATCTTCAATGTTAGTGTTTGGAAGTGAAAACATTGGATACAGTGCCAGAAAATTAGAATTCATATGCAATTTACCAAAACCTAAATTCTTGGCTGAAAAACATAATTATTCTCCAAACTTGATCCAAATCTAAGATCTGGTGCATTCTTAAAAAAATAATTAATGTATACAGGTACTCCTCACTTAACGACCGAGTTCCGTTCCTACGACTAGGTCGTTAAGCGAATTGGTCGCTAAGTGAGTACAGTACTGTTATATGCACCTACATGTATTGTAATCATTTTTATTGATTCTGAATGAAGAAATAGACTAAAGAAAACTATATTTTGTTAGTTTGCTTTACATTACATAACACTGCATAACAGAAAATAAATATGTGTACAGTAAAGCTCTACAAACAGCAGCAATTATAACAATGAGGACCCAGGGAGAACCTGGTCATTAAATGGGTAGGTTGTTAAGTGAGGAATACCTGTATATATGTATATATATATATATATATATATATATATATATATATATATATTGAACTAAGGACTTAACAGCAGACACTGTCAAGATACGCAAGCAACATGGAGCCCTATTCTAAGCATCAAGTATCTAAAAATGAACATGAGGTACAGATGCAGCACACAGCAGCTTTATTACTTTATTTAATACATGATTGCATGACAAAACCACATCTTTTTGGCACGCTGTTATCTCCTTTCCCCATTAAAAGTTCTCCCAGTCACAGCAAACGCAATACATTTGTTATGTAAATTATTACTATTTACTATATAACAGGAGGAGGAATGCCAGGGGAGGGCTGGCAAGTTTTAGCCCAGGGGGCAAGACACAACTCAGCAGCATATTAGAAACATTTTAAAGGAAAAAAATGCAAGTGTCCCAATGACCCAGCCCAAGGTATCAAGGTATCCCACTATGAGACTGGCCCGTCGGGCAGATGCCCCCCTATCCCCCAGCCCATACTGCCCTTGAGGCATACAGTGACTGGTCAGTTTATGAAAGCCAATGGTGAAAGTCTGGTCAGTTTATGCCTGGATCCTGGCTCCCAGCATATTCAGACTTCACAAAATTGACAGCTGAAATAAAGACAGCCTCCAAAATCCCCAAGCAGTTCTGAAGAACAGCTCTTGGAAAGGCTGAATAAAGGTGGGTAGGTTAGTGCATTGACCTAATTTTTTTTTATTTAAATGAACTTTGTATGAGTTGAACAGAAAAGCATGTACACCAGTGCTTAGCTAGATGCTATAATTAACACTGCATTACAGTCATACACCCCAAAGCGACATAGGCAGCCTGGGGTAGGAAGTCTCCAGTAACGGCAGCAACATGGCCCAAAATTGCTCCCGGTGTCCCTGTCTGCAGTCATTACATTGGCAGTGCAGTGGCGAGTAGAGTTACTAGAGGTATCAGAGAGAGAGATAACATATATTTACATTCCCAAATATGTTCCTTAATGCTGCTATTCATCACTCGGCTAATGTAATGATGTAATGATGACATGCGAAAGTTGGTGTCACACTTTGCTCCATCCTGCAATCAAAGGACAGTTAGGTAAAGCTGGAACAGGAGGGGCCCAAGATATTAAGTCACAGGGGTCAAAATTTGTTTATGGTAAAATCTGCCTTAACTTTGGACAAGCCAGAAAAGTTTTGTATACACAATATATATTTTGAATAGAGGTGTTACATGAAATAGATGACTCCATGCATGAGTTCAAGTATTATCTCAACAGACACAAGTGTTTAACTAGGCCTGTTAGTGGGTAGAAGTACCAGGGCAGTATATATGCTGTGGCAGAGATAAGATGTTTTATTGGTTAACGATTAGTTTATAAAGGTTATTTATTTTGCTATTCAGTCCAGTCCACACTTTAGCCTGAAATGTAAATTTACAGCTATAAACTTTACAGTCCAGGTAAAATGGGTATTAATATTGGTATTTAGCTCTCTCACTCTGTGTGGAAGAAAATAATACTATGTTGTTGCTGTGAGATTGATGAAGTATATTTTGAATAAAAGGTGCAAACTTTACTGAGTGTTTTGTAATCTAAGCACAAGGCCTTCCCACCACTTAGACAAGGACCACCAGGTAACTGCAATGAGTGCTGGATAGACATAGGCTGGATAAGCATTTGATTTCTTGTGTGACTCTTCACCTGCTAAAGAAAGACAGATGCAAGCTGGTGGAACAATATTTTCTGAACTGTGAATCAATATGTGGTGATATATGCTGCTGATTATCACTAGTTTAC
The DNA here is from genome assembly GCF_038048845.1 of Mixophyes fleayi. NCBI lineage: Eukaryota > Metazoa > Chordata > Amphibia > Anura > Limnodynastidae > Mixophyes > Mixophyes fleayi. Next base: position 89,433,736 of record NC_134408.1, on the reverse strand, counting down.
ACCAGGAGACGCCAATCCTGTTAACCTGCCTCTCTGAACTATGTTTATAATTATGTGTTTATAGTTTTGTATATTCTTCAATTAATAGTGTGATGAATATTAATATTATTATTTAGTTTTACTTAGTGTAAACTAGCTTTGGGCCCAAACAGATTTATTAGGAGAGGGGGCCTCCACAGTGAATTAATGGAGGTTGCAGGCTCCATTTCGAGGCAGCTGCTACTGAGATGTGAGGGGTGGAGTGGGGAGAGCCCTCCACACTGAATTAAGGGATGCAGCAGACTGCCACTTGTAGGCAACACATCGGCCTCCACTCGCAAGATGTTGGGACCCCATGGCTGATGCTATTTGCTCCAGTCCCAGCCCCCCAGGTGCACATCTACCTGGCAGAAAGGTGCCTGGCTCCTGGACAGAGAGCCGCTATCGATGCTCCCTGCAGACCGTATGTTATGGAATGACAACTCACAACACTGTCAATGGAGAGAAACCATCAAAAAGAAGCAGAGCTGTACATAAACTACTGCAAGTGTTAGATAGAACCAGGGATGGGGGATGACTGAAGAAAATAATGAGGGGAGGCAAATGTGGGGTAGAGAACAATTTGAAAATGGGGGAGCGGTGAGAGAAGGAAGGGGTGGACGACACTGCTAGTGACATTTATACTGGGCCACGCAATTTCTGGTGGCGGCCCAGCTAATGGGTATACACCTGTACACAGATATGGACATGTTTGGGTTTCAATTCTTAAAACTAAGTGGAAATTACACTATATGTTGTTCAATGAAATAAAGATATAATTAAAGATTAAGAAGATTATATTACAATGAATAAAGTGTGCCTTTTAACAATATCTACTTAGTTTTTGTCTTTAAAAGGTTTATTATTAATGTATCATTTAATGATGAAGTTAGATAATGTGTCAGAATGAATGGATGGAGAGTGAGACAGAAAATAGATTGAAATGGACAGACACAATCTGCCATTAAAACCTGCCCTCAGAATGAATGGAAAATGATCCTTGTATTAATTCTAGTGGTACACTATTATAATAAATACACAAGTTGTCTTTAATCTGATTTTCAATTCAATCCATGTATGTAAGACTGCTCCGAGACATGATTTTAATATCCCTAGCTGGTTATTGTATACTCCTCTTTAACAAAACACATCAGGGGGCGCAATTTCCTGTGTTAGTTCTTCTTGGACACCTATGGGCAGAATTAATTATCGAGGTGCCATTTGTAAAGGCCTTGCTTGTCCCCCTTTAAAAGCACTCACACATTAGCTAAAATTGGTAAAATTACGGCCGGCCTGCGGTCAAACTGAAAACTGCCACAAATTAAATAAAATTACATCATTATTTTTTTTTCTAATTATTTCTTTTTGCAAGAGACACTGATATACTTTTTATTCTTGCCTTTATCTGTACCCCTCTAATCTTATCTCCAACACCCCTTTCTTCTTTGACTTCCTCCCTCCTTAAAAAAAAACACAAAAAGAAAGACTTTAGAACACAAGTTGCGAAAGCAAAAGCAATCACAAAATAGCTGGATGTCTTTGTATATAGGAAGAGCATAGCAATTTCTTATGGCCTACCACAGGGTGTCAACCTTTACCTCTACTACCCTCTCGCATTTCGGATGGCCAAGCTGATTATCTAAAACAGAAAATTAGCACACAATGGCTATACTCTGAGATATCCCTTATGCAACTAATGACAAAGCTTGTTAATTGGTTGTAAATGCCAGCTGGGTGCCATGATAATACTTTAGAAATAAGCAGGTATTCTGATAATTACAGCAATCTTCATCTATAAAAGCTTAAGCAGATGAAGAACAAGGGGCTGGCTGAAAACCAAGATTTACCCCGCTGCACTCACATTAAAAAAACAAGAAGGAAAAAAAACATATAGACAATAATGCAACAAAACAATTATATAGCAGGAAGCTGGAGAGATGGTGAAATTCAGAAAAGTGTAACACAGGGAATGTAATAACTAGCTAAGGAAAAATGGCCCATTTACATTTCTGTATAATTAAATAGTTGGTTAGGCAATTTGACTTTTTAAAGTATCCTGCCTGCTTTTTTTCCCTTTCTCTATTCTCTCTGATAATCAACAGATGTCAGTCATCTTGTTAAAGTTTTAATGGAATAAAGTGCAAAATATGAATAGGAAAAAATGGACAAAGTCAGCATAGGTGAATTAAAACAGAATAATACATTTTGAAATTAGAATTGCCTTTCAGAAATTTACAGTTGTGCATGAGTGACTGTCGCAATACATGTTTATCAAATTTAAAGGAGATTCAACTCCTGGACTAACTGAGCTGGGGTAAATGTTGACAGGTTATCCTGGCTAAACCAGTTTACCAGTCTCACAATATGTAATATTTATATCTCAGGCCACCATATCCAGCTGCTGTCATGTAGAAAGATGTTAGATATTTCATAGAACATTTAAATCTAATCCATACTTCAGAGAAATTTATATTACAGTTGGGGAAAGTGCAACTCTGTTAACAATGAACAACAATGTCCAGTAATTTAGTATACCTCCTTGGTTTGGATTACAGAATTGGGCAGCAGCTGATTAGTATTCTGTTCCCTGATGGTATCCTCATGCCTGATGTTCCCCCACAGCTGAAACACCAGAGACCCAAACCATGCAGTACTAATGCTGCACCATCTTATCTAGGCAGTTTGATGGATGGCAGAGTATCTCCTTTGGTGATCTTCATGGCCTCCATGCAGGCAGGTGCTGATGCAACAACTTCTGCAAACAAATACCCTGACTCTGGGTCCAGCAACGATCAAGTTGTCTATGATAAATACGAGGCAGACAGCTACTCCAAGCTGGCAGATAAAAACCAGGTGAGGAATGAGACACACTGATGGCAATGCAGCACAATCACTCACCAATGCAGCAGCCCTACACAGTTTGCCCACCAACAGGTATGATTGTTATTTAGCTTCCTTATGTATGAATTACAATAATTTTATTATCTGAAGTGCTATTACCTCTATATAATGATTTCCTTTAGACCAGGGTTGGCAATATCAGAGCATGGGAGCCAGTATAGCTCCTACCTCAAATCTGTACCTCTGCTTTAATGGATCACATTATAAGTGCTGCAGATATATAATAGGAGGGGATGAATCATCCCCCCCCCCCCCCACTGTTCTGACTTGTTCTTTCCCCCAAAATATAAAAAGGTAAAATAAGAAAATTAGATATTTAAATGCAAAAAATGTGCTTAAAAAGTGGTCACCATCTCTCTCTCTTATGTCCCTTTTCCAGCTCACAAAATATAATCCATTTCAGTGACACCGATCCATTAATGTCTCACAGAATACATGTCTACAAGTCTACAAAAAGAGCACTAACCCCCATTTTTTGTCCACATTTGCGATATAACTTTGAAGTATAAAAACACTTCTGAAAGTAAAAGGTATTACCTTTGTTTTTTTGGACTTATAATTTCATCAGACCTTATATAATTTACACTTATTTAATATCCTTGTAAGTCATGACAACTACATTACATTTTTGGTTACATTTACGTGTTTGCAACACTTAACAGAAAAAACATAAAATTAGAATTGTAGACTGAAAAAATAGAAGTGTTATACCCGTAAAGCTGAGGAACCTTAAAGCAAATATGAAATAAAAATGATAAAGTTGCAGTGGAGGGGGCAACCGCAGTCAGGGCTATAATGAGGATGCTGCAGGAGGTGCGAGAGCCAAGGGTGCAAGGCCGATGAAAGGCCCTGTGGTAGCCTGTTTTATGCCCAATAACCAGCCCCCCATTGCACATGAATATCTGTGGGTGGCACAGGGCAGCACCACATAGAAGGCTGCCCTGTTTCCTGCAATATTGCTGAAGTGAGATAATAGGTTTGGATGCTGTCAGTGGAGAGAAGACAAAAAGAGCCAGAAAGCAGGCAAGAAGAAACAGCAAGAGAAAACAACAAGAAGACACAGAGAGAAGAAGAGAAGCTGGGAGCCCTATGGTGGCTAAATTACTGCAGGGGTTGGAGCGAACAGTGGGAGAGGGCCTGGAGAGAACAGGGGGTCTGTACACAAGTGGGGGAGAGTTTTCTTTGTGGCACATAAATATATAGGACATAAATACTATAAAACAATTAACTATAATTAATATAATTAAATGCTGCTGCTGATGATATAATTAAATATAATTCTAAAAAATAAAACTAATATATAAAGAATTGTGTTTATTAGCAATAATGATCTCTATTAGATGTAGAGGAAATGTATAAGCCATTAATTTGATTTTGGAACTGGTAGGAGAAAAAAGGGCTTTATATTACATGGGAATGTAACCAATTTAGTATTGGGGCTGGTGGTGGTGATTGTGGAGGGGGATGAGGCTTATTTAATTATTTAATAGACATAAACACAACTAATTTAATGCTGGGCTGGTTAGGAGAAAGGAGACCTAATTATTAGACATGAGTATAATTAAATTAATGCTGGGACTGAATGCATAGAAATGGGCATATTAATTCAATGTAAATGCTATTAATTAAATTCTGGGGCTAATTGGATGGAAAGGGGTCTGTTTACTAAAAGAAAATACTTATTGATGTACAGCTAGTTGGGGGGGGGGGAGCAGGCCTTGAATGTTCATTCACTGCTTAGCTTTCCAGCAGGTTAGTATTAATTATCTATTTTCGAAACAGAGCCACAAGATTTCAAGATCTGGCCAGGCAACTATTGAGCTTAGGACACCAGCAGCAGAACCAGGTAGTGAAACTTTGAGTACCTTGTTCTCCTGGTAGGAGAGCGCATCATAGGGTTGGTCTTGTACGGTGCTAGGCACATCCCCACCATAGGATGACTACACCTCTTCCAGCGGTGTGCCCCCACTGATAGGCAGCATCTACTATCACCAAGATGGGTATGGGTGGATGAGTGTGTGTGGGGGGGCAGTGTTTCCTCTTGCCTAGGGCATTAAAATGTATAGTTATGTCTAGAGCACAGCCATAGTCGGGTCGGCTGCCATGCCCTGCCGAGCCAGCTTCAGAGAACCAAGTGCCTGCAGAGCTGTTGAGCCTACAGAGGAGGGAGAAACACACAGAAAGAGTGACTGCTGTATAATTAAGAGTCTTGGAGATAGTCAGAAAAGCAGACAACCTGCACTTAGCTACTGGAACTGCTGTGACTGATGGAATACACAGTCAGTGTGAGTACTGTGTACATGAGTGTCTCAGAACCAGCCATAGTAAAGAAATTACTTCATTCTTAGAAATGGTAAGAAATGAGAAGTGCTTTACACCCCATAAACAGAGTCTCCACCATACTGACAGACAGAGCTGCAACCGTTCAGACAAGGCTCCAAGTCTAGTCACCAAATCTGCCAATCTATCAGGGGGAGATGAAATATTGTTAGAGCTAGCTGCTAGATTATCAAAGGGAAGTGCCAATCAAAGGGGAGTCTGCCATAGTCAGAGACATACTAATGAAGGGTCTTGTGCAAGTTGCCAGAGAAACAGGGGGAGTCCAGCCCAGAAGAAAAAAAGAGAGTCAGTTACCAAGATACCCATTGAAAAAGAGTCGAGGGGGTATATTTTCTATGCGGAGGTTCTGTAGAACCACTGTTTCCCAGCTCTTTGAAGTCATTTTTTAAAACGGCACTTTTATTAAAGACAAAGCCCTTTGATTCATGTTTAGAGAACCATCCAAGTTTCCAGAATCGGTCAGTGTTTGCTATATGTGTGAGCCTAACACTGTACAGTATTACGCCTGGAGCTGTTTCTTTGTGTGACAATCTGTTTGAGACAGCGGTACTTCCTTTCATTGCCCTACACTGCTGGGTCACTCCTCCCCTCCTCATATTCCAATCCATAATACACTTAACAGTACTTGCTAAGCAATGGACTTTTCTGTCCTTTGCACTTATCTACATCTGTTGAGGAACTGTATGTTTTTGGTGTGTGATACAGTTGCCCCACACCTGAGCAGACTGCTTGCTACCAATAACCTACAATTCCCTTATCATTGTTTTCTTCATATTGATTTGAAAAGCACCTACAACTATAGAGATATTCCCCAGAACTGTTACTAATCATCCTAACAATATTTTAATTGTTTCCTCATATTCTTTGACATTTAAGCACACATCTGATACATAAATAAACCTTACCATTTGTGTTAGCGTCTCCATCTCATTTATGTCTTCTGTATTCATTTTCTTGCTTTCAGGGTGCAAATCCATAGGTAAACCTTCTTCATTACTACGTGACCCCAATTCCTGTGAAGAGTCCTAAAGTAACTTGATATTGCTACATGGGGTCATCTTTCTTGAACCATGCTTAAAGAGCAAGTTACAGTGTCTTCTAGTAACTTTTGCATTATATTGTTATTTGCATTCAAATATTATCTCATCTTGTTTTACTGTTGTCACAAAATAGGACTCATCTTAGCCTGCGTGATTTATATATGATAAAGGGTTAATCCCGAAAGGTCACCTGATCTATCTAACAATAAATCCTCTTTTATATCACACGTTTTGCATTAATATCATAATTGCCACAACCAGGATTTGGTTTCACAGACCACACTGTGAAAAGCCTTAGGTTACTACCATAAAATACCATCACAATGTGTATCCCACTACAATTAAACTTTAAATCACGCAGAGTTATCATTAACACAAATAATACCCTGTATTAGAGTTATGTAGTGGTTAGAAGAGTCAAGCTGTCTGACCATAAGCCCGGTAAGGATACAAGTACAGAAAATTATTAAATGTGGTTTAATATGAGAAAATACTCACAATGCTTAATATACAAAACTAGGATAACAAAATAGCATACAGTACTATTATGCAAAAAGTTACAAAAATAAAAGGTAGAAAATATAGAAATGGAAACTTATAATTTGTTCTCCATGTTGTGGGGAAATACCAAAATGTGTGTCACATATCCAATTTTGATTAGTCTCCAGGTAAATGAACAATTTTTAATCACATTCATTAATTAATATTAAGTAGTTGCCAGCCCTCCTATCCTGTGAGGTAACTAAAAGAGTGTTGTGTGTATGGTAATAGAGTTTTAAAACAGCATTTTATGACACCCACACCGATGTAGTAGGGACATTTTAAAGATGAAATATAATGCATGATATTGCATTCAATCAACACTGAGCATAAACTTGCCTAAACATGCACATGAAATGACACCATAATATATTGATTATTTGGAGCAATCTTATAAAATATATTACAAAATATATGTGTGTCTTGTAGCACTGATCCTAAATGTATCTAGCGACCTTCTCAGATATAAATGTATAAAAAGTTTATTTTGAAATATATTTTAGTATGGAGAATATATACAGGCTAAAGATTTCCAAACAGGATTATCCTGTGCACATTTTGGTGCCTGGATCATAAACAGTAACTGCTTATGAGATCTGGAAGTCACAAAGTCTGGTGAGCTGCATACTGCCTCTGCACAAATCCTTGCTATGAGACAAGACCAACACCTTCACATATAACATCCAGCTTTGATGAAGCAGGGCAAATTAAGTTAATTAGCATTAAATTAACCCCTTCTGTACTTGCCCACAGTGAGTTACAGCAAAACATTGTTTATTTACTATCTGATTCACCGTGTATGTGATACTGCAATGTGTTTAGGAACTGTTCCCTGAGTCAACCCCTGATGGACCCCACAAGGACCCTTGACCTGCAGAGTAAGATTGACTTTTGGTGGAGTAACTGCATTGAGGAAAAAACAGGAAAAGGTGAGAGGATGCTAACCATGCAGTTTAGCATCCTTCTCCATCCAGGTGTATTGAGGCGCAAGCGGTGCAGGAAATACAAAAGTGACATGAGTTACTTTTTAACTGTTGGGTTCAAATCAGGGCAGAATTAGGGGGGGCGGGGGCATGTGCCTCAGTCCCCTCTCTCAGGGAGCCCCCTCGATCCAGGTTCTGTATGGCTCTTTTGCTTCCCATTAAATGCCAGTATACAGGGGACAGCACAGGGTCCCGTATTTAAGTGTCGGAACTATATGTGGGTGGATGCTTTTGATTTTTTTTGAGCTTTCCGGGCTTCCGTAGCTGTGGTGACAATGACAGTGAAGAGGAGCAGAGAGAAGCCGCGATGCCTCCTGGGCATAAGGTACGTTAAGATCGTGTGTGTGTGTGTGTGCCAGTCAGATGCAGGGGTGATTATGGACAAGCAGGGGTGATCATGGACATGGAGGGCGTGATTATGGGCATGGAGGGGGTGATCATGGGCATGGAGGGGGTGATCATGGACATGGAGGGTGTTATCATGGAAATGGAGGGGGTGATCATGGAGGAGTTGATCATGGAGCAAGTTGATTATGGCCATGGAGGGGGTAATCATGGACACGGAGGGGGTGATAATGGACATGGAGGGGTGACCATAAACATGGAGTGGGTTGCAGAGTGACAACTCAGGAACGGTGATGAGAAGGGGCTTGAGGATGTTAAGTAGGTGGGGAATGAGTAGTGAGAGGGAAGATAGGGAATGTACTTAAGGGGGATAGAGGACTAAGGGATACGGAAGAGGATTGATGAGTGGGATGTGTGGATATAAATGGAGAACAGAGTAGTATTATGTGCTCAGACCGGAAGTTTCTATTTATTGTGGACCCTGTCTCCCTGCCCCAGGGAAATAACATATCTAAAATCGGGCATTATGAAAATTTAAAAAAATTACTGCCACTCATACCATTAGCTCTCCTCTTCTAGACATACTTACTTTATATGGAAATGCATAACAAGGCCAATTTTAATATACCTTCATGCTAGCTTTGTTGCCTTATCACAAATCCAAGCTTGCTAGTGCTTAGCTAGGCTAGGCTGTTAGGGATAACCAATATAAACATACATATACTAAGGTAATTTGATATTTATATGTGTCACTTGACATGATGAAGGATAAGCTATCCAGGTGCAGGCTGCAAGAGAGGCCAACAGAAGAGTCTGCCTCTACCAACACAACTCAGATGTGTGAGGAACGATGGTAATCGGTATCCCGACGCTTGAGATACCAACCACCACTATTCCTATAAAGAAAAAACGAATAGTAAAATACCAACATGACAAAATTATACACTTACCTTCACAGCAACGGCGTTGATTTCCACGGAGTCTGGTATGCGACGGCTGTGACATCACCGAAGACATTTAAAGAGGTATGTTAATCATACGGATAGGGTTAGGGATAGGGCTAGGCTGCTTCAAACGTCTGTTACTTACCTGACGTCATAATCCAGTGCTGACATACAGCATCTTCGGAATTACCATCCGTTGCATACCAGACTCTTTGGAAATCAATGCCGTCGATGTGAAGGTAAGTGTATATTTTCATCATGTTGTCATTTTACTATCCCCAATGTCTGCAGAGTCCAGGACTTCTGTTCGGTCTGACCTTATATCATCTCCCTAAAATGGTGTCAACACCACTTGATCCCAATGCACCTCTGACGGTCGGTACGATGCAACAATTGCTCGCCGCTCAAAATACAGAACTGACCACAACTATGAAGTCAGCTATCCATAAACTTAAAGGCGAAATAGAGGAAATAGGGAATGCACTAACCACCTTGACCAAAAATTGGGAGAAGATATGACGTCTCATGATAGATGATCATGAAGCCCTACGCCTTGAACTGAACACTCTTAAAGATAAAATGACAGATATGGAAGATCACTCTAGGCGCAACAATGTTAATATCAGGGACATACCGGAATCTGAGGTTAACGCGGACTTACACTCTTATGTCCTTTCTCTGTTCCGCAAGCTACTCCCTTCAGCTACGGGTAGAGACCTCCTTATTGACAGAGTCCATCGCCTACCTAAGCTGAGAACATTCACGGGCTCATCACCAAGGGACACACTACTCTGGATGCACTTTTTTCACATCAAGGAACAGCTCCACGACCTGCTCGAGCTGCGGAGAATACGTCTGTCCTGACCGATATTCAGCTGTTTCCAGACTTCTCTGCAGCAACCATCCTCAAGAGACGTTCACTTCATACAGTTACAGCAGCACTCCGAGACAATGATATCCTATACAGATAGGGGTTACCGGTAAAACTCATTGTCCAGAGGAAACAATTCCACACATGTTATCTCTACCCCTGAAGACGGCGTTCAACTGTTGAAGGGCTGGGATATTACCTGCTCTCTTAACTCCACTCAGACTCAGGCCCGGATACCATCTGAATGGTTGACCGTGTGACCTACTTGATTCGGCACTGGGCTGGCATTGACTTCTCTTAATTCCGTTTATCCATCCACAGGAACAGCACGGGCTAAACTTCTCTTGTGATCTCTAGATAATGAGAGTGTATACAGTTTTCTCTTTCAATTAGGCCTCCAGATCTCGTCCCTACTGTGCGACACTCCTGGTTGGACTTATCAGCAGGATCCGCTGGTATAAGATTTCTGTTGATCTTTTGTTGTTTGCACTACTGCTACTCCCACAAGTCAGTTTGCCTTCGAACTGCAGGCCTTATATAATATATATTTTATATGTTATATCTCATACTTTATACTCAACATTAGGGGGTAAATGTATGAATCTCCGGATTCTTCATCTCCGGCGTGTTCAGCCTCTTCAGCGCTTAAATTTAAAGCGGCGCTGCATTGTAAAGGGAAGTTTCCCTTTACAATGCAGCGCCACTTTAAATTTAAGCGCTGAAGAGGCTGAACACGCCGGAGATGAAGAATCCGGAGATTCATACATTTACCCCTAGATGTTAAGTCTTTACAGTTTATTATCCTGTACTTCTTGACGCTTTATACTGCGCAGCGGTTATGACCTCAACGTTGAGGACCAGACAGATGTGGATGTGGTTTAAGTTGGTGATGTACGAATACACTGTATTGTCATTCCTCCCCTCCCCCTCTGCCCAGCTTTGGCCTGGTGGCCATGCCGGCTCCTTGTTTGGATGTGAATATTAATCTAATTTCTAAGTATTTTGAGTTCTCTATTATACTACATAGCCTTCAATATCTCAGGTGTTGGCATATTTTCAACCACCCCTAGGGTCTATTTGGCTGCTGTTTATTTGTTATTTGTGATGGAAACTTGAAACCCATATTTTTCCTTTTCCTTTTCGACCAGGGTGCATTTTTGGTTCTATCCCCATATTTCTTGACATAGGTGGGGGTCACCTCCAATACAGGCTTCACACCCCCACGTCACTCATTTTTCTGCTATCCTCCCAATTCGGCAAATGTGTTAAGCACTGGGTTAAGTTGGGTTTTTCTTTCCTTTCTTTTTCTGCTCTCCCATTACCCCACTTCTTTCCATACCCCAAGAGCAGACATTCCTTTTCTATTTGGAATCAACCCCATCAGAAGCCATCAATGCTCCCCTTAGGGGACCTCTGTACTTGTATACCTCGATTCCCATGGTTAAGCTATTTTCTCTAAATGTACAAGGCCTCAATTCCCCAAACAAGCGATGCCTAGCGCTCACAACATTTTTTAAAAACATAGCTGATATCGTGGCACTATTGGAGACCTCTGTTCTAGAGCACCCCCTCTACTTAGGGATCAACATTACTCCATATGTTATTTGGCCAACAACCCCCTCAAACGCAATGGTGTAACCATCCTATTTGGATCTAATGTTTATTTTATGCTATACCAAAAACTGGAAGACAAACAAGACTGCTATTCAGTTTTAATAGGTGTTTTAGACAACAAAGCAGTCACTTTGGTTTCCCTATATGCCCCTAATTCCAGGCAAATACCTTTTTTGAAAGCAGTGCTAAAGGAAATCCCCAAAAGTTGCATGAGCAGCCTGATTTTGATGGGTGACTTTAACTTAGTGTTAGATCCCCAAATAGGCTAGATCTACCCCCCTACCACTACAGCACCCTCTGACACTAGTGGCCCCTCTCTTTCATTTTGTAGAGTATGCCCTATATGAAGCCTAGCGGGTGTTTGCGCCAGGTGAAAGAGAGTTTTTGTACCACTCACATGTACACAACACTTACTCCAGAATAGATTTGATACTTACTGAAAAATTGTCCCTCCAACATTCAAATACTGTGTCTATACTCCCAATCACGTGGTCCGACAACACCCCTCTCATTTGGTCCTGGTCCCCCTCTGCTCTCACATGCACCCCTAGACCATGGAGACTGTCCACTTCTCTCCTTGCCTCTCTTGAGGGCAAAATGGCTCTCCAGGAATCCCTAGACAAATACCTTGTTACCTATTTGACTGCTGACACCTCTATTTTCACACATTGGTGTGCCCTTAAGGCGATGTTGAGGGGATCAGCAATACAAACAGGCGCCAGACTTAAAAGAGCTAACATTGCAATGCATCAAAATTAAGAATCTAAAATTATGTTCCTAGAAGCTAGTAATAAAACGACCCCTTCCCATACAACTAAAAATGAACTGATCCAAATCAGGCATCAACTCCAACAGATCCCTCTAGCTTATACTCAGGCAGCAATCTCCTGCCTTTGCCACATATTATACACCACAGGGAATAAGACAGGTCGCATTCTAGCGAGAAAGCTTCAGGGCCAAGAAGCTAGAAACTGCATTCACTACCTCTTTGGGCATGATGGTGTTAAAATTTCGAACCCCCGGAATATTGCAAATTTGTACGTACATTATTATACAGGCCTCTATAATCTGAAAGATGATCAAAATACCCCACAACACTCCTCTACTGAAATACAGAACTTCCTTTGACATCTATATCTCCTTTCCATAGACACAAATGATCTCCAGGCCCTAAATAGACCCTGGACATCAGATGAAGTTATTGGAGCTATCAAAACCCTCCCGAAAGGGAAAGCCACAGGCCCAGATAGCTATATACACGATTTCTATGCTCTTTCCAAAAGGACCTCGCCCCTTTACTAGTCAACTTATTTAATAAAGACACAGAATGCAGTGGGGTGCCCCCGGAGATGTTGGAAGCCTGAATTTTAACCATGCCAAAAATGGGAAAAGATGTGACGGACAGTCGAAACTATGGGCCAATTGATCTTCTTGACACAGATCTGAAAGTTTATGCTAAAATGATTGCCCGCAGGATCAGCCCGCTCCTCCCTTCTCTCATTAACCCTGATCAGGTGGGTTTTGTCCTAGGACGGCAGGCATCAGATAACATGAGGAGGGACCAAGTTTGGGTTTCGGGGAACCATTCTGCGGGCAATCATGACATTGTATCACGGTCCCTCTGCTAAAGTCTTTAGTAATGGGTCCTTATCTACAAGATTTCCTATCTCAAACAGAACATGTCAGGGATGTCCCTTGCCATCCCTTATCTATGTTTTAGCAATAGAACCTCTGGCAGAATATTTGCGACAGTAAAGGCTTCATTTTTGGGGGGGCTGCCCACAGTCTGTGTCTCTTTGCGGATGATGTTCTTTTATTTATATCAGACCCAGGAACATCATTAGGGCAACTACGCCACATTCTCAAGGAGTACAGCCAAGTATCATATTATAGACTGAACACCACCAAAACTGAAGCGCTTCCCCTTAACATCCTTCTAGAGTCTCTGACCCGTTTAAAGGCCAGGTTAAAATACATCTGGAAGGAGAAATCACTTTCTTACCTAGGGATCTAGGTTACCGCAAATATTTCAGAGATCTTTGAGGTTAATTATCCCCCACTAATCACACGAATTATCCAATTCTTAGATGGCATACGAAATATCATGGTTAGGCAGGATAGCAGCATTTAAGATGATGCTCCTTCCCAAGCTTATGTACCTATTTAGGACTATTTCTTATATAATGCCAAACAAGTTCATGTCTGTGTCATGCTTCAAAGTAAATCACAGATATGAAGCCCGGGATGTGATAAAGAATAAAGGTGTTTATTGATCAAAATACAGATAAATAGTACAAATCAAATAAAGCTGAAACTGCACAGGAATATCTGAGATGACGGAATACTGGTTGCAAGGAATACTGCAGATGCAGAAGGAATGGTTAAATGAAGAAAGATCCCGAATAGTAATCTGAAGTCCGACAGCACAGGAGTGTTAGGGCTCACGACCACAAAGATAAGGTTTTAGAACAGATAGGGTAGAGGTTTTCACCTTTAGCAGCCGCCTTTCCCGTAGAGCTTTATATGCTCACAGGTACTCAGATGCCCCAGGTCTTAAGCTCAGAGTAGTAAAAGCTCATCAATGATGGCCATAGCCAGATTGAGCGGGTGGTCAGTGGCAGGCCTAGGTCAGGGGTCCAAAGCAGACAGGTAAATTGATATCCAAGCAGAGGTCAGGGTCACAAGCGAAACAGCAAAGTCCAGAATACAAGCCAAAAGGTCAGGGCAACAGGCAAACAGGCAAGGTCCAAGGTACAGGCAAGGGTCACAACAGAATATCAGACAGACAGGAATCCAACAGCAGGTCAGCAACAGCACAAGACTGGATAAGCTATAACTGGCAGGGAGGCTAAGCAGCCTTAAATACAAAAAAGAACCAAACAGGTCCCTGCTCTTCAAGTGTCCCCAGGGGCTGCTTAATAAATAGATTGCCCGATTAATGAGCCTGCAGGCTGTTTACTAATATGCACACGCGCCCGGCTGCCCAGTGTTGCCGGGACGCGGTGCTGCTCAGAAAGCATCCCGACCATCTCCATGGCAACAGTCAGGAAGTGATGTTCTGGCTGTTACAATGACAGTTGGGATGCCGATGAGGAAGCAAGCAGTGGATCAGCGCAGCTCATGACAAGGAGAACCAGGTGAAAAACCAAAGGGAAAGGCAACAAAACAACAATGACCAGCACACGAGAGGGAGAAAGGCAGCTATAAATAGGGAACACCCAGGAGATAATTAGTGACACAGGTTAACCCCTATTAAACAAAGGAAAAAGGCACAATAGCAGCACCGCTGGTGAACAGTGGTACAGCCAGATAAACATAATATAACAAGTCCAGAAGGCAGAACCTGCCAATGCAAAGTAGCATGTGATGCAGAAGGCTGCAGGCAGATCCTTACAGTACCCTCCCCCGCCGCCTTAAGGCAGGTTCCAGACGCCCGTATTACCAGAAGTGATTAAAATCGTCAGAGTCATAGTCCACAATGGGCAGAGAAGTCCAAGACTGTCCTCTCTACAGACCACAACAGCCTACAGAACCAGGAAGGTGAAGGAAATCATGCCAGAGGAGAGTTGAGGCACACAGACCCTCCTCTCTTCTTTCGCCCTTTCTCTTTATGGGATCTTCTTAGAATGGGAGCCTGAACTCACTGGGTAGAACACAAAGGTCGATCTTGGACTGAGGTGATAGGTGATAATACTGGATGCACAGGTGATCCACAAGATGGCACTGCAGGATATTGTGTAAACTTGCCAATTACTGCCTCAACAAAAAGTTGCAAGTCTGATAGGATGGGGTGGCTAGTTTCAATTAAGGGATTTGCCAATTCCAAGGCTTCTCCTCTAAAATGAGATAAAAAAAAAACAGTACCTGTGTCTTTGGATCATTAATGAAGCTAGGTATGAAGGGAATATGTGAAGCTCAAAACCTCAAAAGGGCACTAAGTTGGAAAAGGTGCTCCTCAAAGGTAGGTGACGACTCAGAATGGACACCATCGGCAGGAGTCGTCTCAGACTGGAGACCTTTGGCAAGGGATGGCTTGGACTGGGCACACTTGGAGAATGGACGGTCTGGGCACACTTGGAGGACGACCCGGCCTGGGCATACTTGGGCCGGACAGCACTGGGAGAAGCCTCAGAGTGGACAGCACTGGGAGAAGCCTCAGAGTGGACAGCATTGGGAGAAGCCTCAGAGTGGACAGAACTGGGAGAAGCCGTGGACCAGACAGCACCAAGTGGCAACTTGGGCTGAACTGCATGGAAAGACAACTCGGGCTGAACCACATGGAAAGGCAACTCAGGTTGCACAGTATCAAGTGACAATGTCTCTGGAGCAGATTGAAGAGGCAGAGCCCATAGTGAAGAAGGCTGTAGGGACTGCGCCCTTTCTGGAGCAGGCTGTATATCAGGAACAGAGACAGAGGCTGACGACTTGGAACTGGAGGCAGCAGCTGGCAACTCAGAACTGGAGGCAGTGGCTGGGGACTCGGAACTGGAGGCAGCGGCTGGTGACTCCAAACTGGACAGGCGACTGGAGCTTGAACCTCAGGCCAGGAGGCTGGAGCTGGCGCTTCAGGACAGGCAGCTGGAGCTGGGGCCTCAAGACATGCGGCTGCAACTGGCGCCTCAGGACAGACGGCTGGAACTGACGCCTCAGGACAGACAGCTGGAACTGGCAAGCTAGGCCTCATGCAAGGGAGCAGGACAGGCTGTAATGTGGGAATGGGAAGTGAAGCACAAACAAACCCAGAATAAGGAGAAGAATAAACAGAAAGTGGTTCTGTAGGCTGTCGTGGTCTGCAGAGAGGACAGTCTTGTAAAAAGTGTATATTACTGGCACATTAGATACATAATTTATTTGATCTCATTCGCCGCTGCTCCTCTTCGGTTAGATGGTAGCATGTACCACCTGTGAACCTGGAGTTTGTTACACCATAGCTCTTGGTAAACAGTACATTTGTAGTAGCACTATTAAGAGATTATGTTTACACTGATTCAGCAGCAGAGCAGGTTGGATGAGACAAATCAACAGCATCAGAACTGGAATAAACAAAATCTGACAGTCTCCGGAGTGGGTCCATAAGTAAGGCAGAATATTGAGCCAACTGGGAGTGAAGTAAAATTTTGCTTGTAGGGTCTGTAACAAAGGCAGTTCAGTAATTTGTGAGGCAGACATGTTGCAAAATGATAAACAAATGCAGAGAGTCCCAGGAGAAAATCTGAAATAGGATCTTTTAAATGACTCCAAAGGTATCTTTTTGGCTGGTCATACTGTCATGCTTCAAAATAAGTCACAGCTATGGAGCCCGGACTGTGATAAAAAATAAAGGCGTTTATTGTGCAAAATACAGAAAAATAGTGCAAACCAAATAATTCTGAAACTGCACAGGAATATCTGAGATGACTAGATACTGATTGCAGGGAATACTGTGGATGCAGGTGGAATGGTTAAATGAAGAAATATCCGGAGTAGTGATGTGAAGTCTGAGAGCACAGGAGAACCAGGAGACAAGCCAAAGGGGAAGGCAACAAAACAACAATGACCAGCACAGGAGAGGGAGAGAGGCAAATATAAATAGGGAACACACAGATTCAGGAGAAAATTACTGACACAGGTTAACCACTATTAAACAAAGGAAAAAGGCACAATAGCAGCATCTCTGGTGAACAAAGGGAAAACCAAATAAACATAATGTAACAAGTCCAGAGCCTGGAAGGCAGGAGCTGCTAATGCAAAACAGCATGCAATGCAGAAGGCTGCAGGCAGATCCTGACAGTCAGCTCTGCATTCACTAATGATTTGATATGTTTGTAGAGGTCAATTCTCTAGAATTTCCTATGCCTGCATAACTCTTCTCAAGAAACTAGGAGGCCTAGCATTACCAGACCTTTCTAAGTATCAGAAGCATGCAATCTCTCACAGATTAGAGATTTGGGGGTAAATGTATCAAGGTCCGATTTTGCAAATCCAGCGATTTTATCGTGAGAGTTGAAACTCGCAGATGTATGAAACTGAGATTTCATGCAAAATCGCCAGAGTTGTGCTTCTGTCAAAATCGCTATTTGCAAAATCGCCAGAGATCAAACTTCCGACTGTTTGCCACTGCAGCTATACAACTCTCAAATGTATGAAGCTGCGAGTAATCAAACTCAGGAGAGTTTGTTTTAAAACACGCCAGATACAACACGCTGCTTGATAGCATCGTGTTGTAGAAATACATCACTGTTACACTGCCCTGGCAGTGTTAAAACTGTAAAGAATAGAAGAAAGTTAAAAAAAAAAAAAGTGTGGGGTCCCCCCTCTATTCATGCTTAACCCTAGTGCTGCCTGACTACTGCTGGTCCCGTGAAAATCGGGGGGGGGAAATTTTGCGCGGGGTCCCCCCGATTTTCACTTTACCAGCACTAGCAAACCAGCCAGGGTTGGCGGCACTATAGCAGTGGGATACACGGCAGGGGTCCCCCTCCCATAATGACTAACCAACCCTAGACTGTTCAGCTCTGGGCTGGATTCACTAGCGAGTGGGGTCCGCCGAAAAAAACGAGCAGGCCAAAGACCCAAAGCCCAGTGCTGATAGCACTAGAGCTCTTCCTACTACTCCTGGGCTGTGGGTAGTAGGGTAATACCGGCGATAAAGTGTAAAAATAACAAACGGACGCCATATTCTTTTGTGGAACTACAAGTCCCAGCCAGCCAGGTTGCCCAAAATAGTGTGGCCATGCTGCTGCTTGTATAACTACAAGCACCATCATACCCACGGCAGCCAGGGCATGTTGGCACTTGGAGAACCACAAGTGCCAACATGCCCTGACATCCCTGGCTGGCTGGGACCTGTAGTTCCACAATTTTTTTTTTTTTTAAAAACCACAACACCCTTGTAAACACCACACATATTTAATAAAAATAAAAAACCCACAATAAACACAATAACCACCCTCATTTACACCACATATATTTATTAAAAATAATAACACCCCAAATACTTACCAAAGATGTCTTCTTTCTGTACCAAATTCTCCTTGCTTGCTCCAGTCCCACATTATTTATACATTCCAAAAGTCCTGGCTTGAAAATGTCCTACTACTAAGCCACCCGTCACTCCACGGTGCTTTTGCTAATAGGGTGCAATTGAGACTTTTGCATTTTTAATTACAGTAGAAATGGCAGCTCCTTTGCTGGCTATAGCAGTGTGCTGGGGGATTTTTCTCTGTGTTGTTCCTTTCAGGATAAACCCACCCTTTTAAGCACCTGCTAAGAGCCTATAAATTGATTGAGAAACTTCCATTTCTGTAACATTTAAATATGAGCTGTATAAAAATGTGATAAAATCATCCTACAGGTTTTCTATTTGGTAAGTCTAGTGTTATCATGGTGTCACTGTATAAAAAAAAGTTAATAAAAAGATTAATAAGAATAATAATATCTGATTTTTTTTCTTTGAACATTGTGGGGTGTTACCAATTCTTACACTTTTAAAATGTTCCAGCAGAGAAAGGGTTTAGGTTTTATCTGTTTATCTAGTGTAGATTTCACACAAACTGCATTGCTTCACAATATTTTTATGACTTTATTAATTAAACGTTTTCCAACAAGCTAGCTGTGCCATTTCTTATCATCAAGGGTTCCATTACTTTTTAATGGTGTGAGACCAAATTACCTTTTTACCCACACGCAATTTAAGAAGTGTCGTTAGGAGAGGAAATACACCTGGTGGAATAACTAATAGAAACTACTTCTCATTTTTTTAGGTTTAGGAGAAAATTAACGCTCAAGAAGCACTGACATGTGGCCTCCTGTTCAGTATGGAGAGAAATGTTCCTGTCATTTATGAGTGATAACTGTTTTTAGATCATAGACATTTAAAGGATAAAGTTGTGAAAAATGTCTAGAAGTAGTTTATTTGTATGATTGCTAAATTATTACAATTTTCTGCAATTTCTGTAAAATTACACATTTAGCAAAAAAAGTAGTCCTACTGTTACATTCTATACATGTATTTATTGTTTATCTATTTATAAATAGGATAATGTATAGTTTACTCTAAATTATAAGAATGTTAGAAGTTGCAGTAGGCAGAGTGGTTATATATAGGTGGCAAGCAGTGCCGTAACTAGACATTTCAGTGCCCTGGGCGAGTCAGGGCACCAGCGCCCCCCATCAAAGTGGGAGTGACATTTGCCAAGTGGGTGTGGCCAACCTAATGTGGGGGTGTGGCTAGCACTTTACTGTAAAGAATTCTGCTACACATATTTGCAAATGCATGATATATATATATCTATCAGAGCCGGATTTACACCTCATGGGGCCCTAGGCAAGATATTGGTTTGCCCCCCCCCCCCTTCTCACACACAGTGGCCCCTCACACACACATAATACACACACACACAGTGGCCCCTCACACACACACACACACACACACACACACACACAGTGGATTGGGAACTTAAATTGGCCCTGGAAAAATTCTGAAAGTGGTCTCATGTAGGCGGGACCAATAAATGGTAGGCGGGGCAAATTGTAGGCGGAGTTAGCACTCCATTAGCTCGAGCCACATTGGTTTTTATACAAGGCAAATGCAATACGCTATGGTAAGCAGAGTCCGTCTATCACAGTTGACGGAGCTAACACACAAGTAGGCAAAGCATTGCACATGTAGGTGGAGCAGTCACAAGTAGACAGTCAGCACACCAGTGGATGGTGTATACACATTAGTTATGTAAGTGGAGCAGCTTAATCCAGCAGTAGGGAGTTCACAGGGTTAGCATTAATGTAATAATAGTTGGGTCACCCACCGGATCAAAAAGTCTCAGTAACAATATAAAATTAAAAAAATAAAAAGTAAATCGCACTGCTTCTGCATACCTGTATGCAAAACTGTAGCATGTCGAAACCATGCTGGTGTGTGCCTTAACCCCGAAGAAGAGGTTCCAACCTCCCAATGTCCTCTCTTCCTCCCAATCCCCTCTTCTTGGAGTTAGGGATTTCAAAGATAAAAACCACATACTTTTAAATAAAACTGTGATTACTTATACACACAAGCATGAACAATTAAAACATTTTTCTTTTTCAGATTAAATTAAAATACTCCCATGGATGCATCATACATATTGAATTGCAAGGTTTATACTGTTCTGCATGATAATTTAGCCAGTATTAGTGATACAAATACAATATAAACAGCCTCCTAGTGACCGCCATACAAAATAAACATCATCCTAGGGATCGCCATACAATACATAAGTGAATTCTAGTGACCATCATACAATGCAAAGAGTATCCTAGCAAACGTCATGCAATAGAGAGAGCATTCTTGTGTCAGCCATACAATGCAGAGGGCATTCTTGTGTCTGCAATACAGAGAGCATCTTAATGACACTATATAAAGTGCCCTGTGTCTCTGCCCCTGGTATGAGTGCTGCCCTGTGTCTCTGCCCCTGGTATGAGTGCCGCCCTGTGTCTCTGCCCCTGGTATGAGTGCCGCCCTGTGTCTCTGCCCCTGGTATGAGTGCCGCCCTGTGTCTCTGCCCCTGGTATGAGTGCCGCCCTGTGTCTCTGCCCCTGGTATGAGTGCCGCCCTGTGTCTCTGCCCCTGGTATGAGTGCCGCCCTGTGTCTCTGCCCCTGGTATGAGTGCCGCCCTGTGTCTCTGCCCCTGGTATGAGTGCCGCCCTGTGTCTCTGCCCCTGGTATGAGTGCCGCCCTGTGTCTCTGCCCCTGGTATGAGTGCCGCCCTGTGTCTCTGCCCCTGGTATGAGTGCCGCCCTGTGTCTCTGCCCCTGGTATGAGTGCCGCCCTGTGTCTCTGCCCCTGGTATGAGTGCCGCCCTGTGTCTCTGCCCCTGGTATGAGTGCCGCCCTGTGTCTCTGCCCCTGGTATGAGTGCGTCCAATGTGTTTACTCATCAACTATATGTTGAAGTACAGGGCTAACAATTATTTTATTGAGGTAGAGAGAGCATAAAAGTCTGTATCTGCAACAGTTTGTGTAGTGACAATATTGGGGGGGTTTTTTTTCTTCACTTATCAAGTGATTACTTAGGCTGACACTGGATATTCAGAGAGGAACTAGAGATTTGTATATAATCTGCATTTATAGTGTACATATGGTGCTAGTGAATATGTGATTCTGTGAGTGTTAAAATACCTGCTATTTACTGCACAACTTCTTCATGTGAAGTCAGTCAGGAAGTCAGAGGAGCCGTCCTCCACTCATCCCACCCCCCTGCGCTGTCACATTGGATCTGCAGCTGCGGTGATGTCATCACAGATGGACGCGTAGCTCTCTCCCAGTCAGCAACAGGATTTGATCCTTTCATCACCACCTACCCCCCCCCCCCCCCCCCGCTCAAGTGCCAACCTCCTTCCCTTCTCACTCTACACCCCCCCCCCCCCCGAGTCGCGGGGGGGTGCCGCGAGTCGGGGGAGGGGCCAAAAAAATTTTTTATTTTTTTTTTCCTTTTAATGTGCCACAAAGGGGAGAGTAGCGGGCGGCTGCTGCGCCCTCTCGGGCTTGCGCCCTGGGCGACGGCACCGCCCGCACTACCCTAGTTACGGCTCTGGTGGCAAGTGATATGCTCTGGCAGTTATGGGCATGCTGGCACTTGTACTTCTACAAGTGCCAGCATACCCAAGCAGTCAAGCCATGGCTTGCTGAGACTTATAGTTCCATGAAAGTATTTAATGATTTTATGACTTTTTACTATTGTCCTGGGATCACCATAGCACTCCTGTCCCAGGAGTGCCATGGTGAACACCAGTGCTATTTAGTACAGGACTGATTTGCCCTGGGTGGGTGATGCACATTTTTTGCAGGCATGTTTTCTCTATGGCATTTTACCACGTACTGACCAGGGTTGTGCTGGGTTCACACTATGACAAGGAAACTCCATGTTTGTTGTCTGCTCTGGTAACCAGCCCACACAATAATACCAGACAACAAGTGGGATCCAATTGCTATAGTAAAAGGCAGGTGCCTTTATGGGTAGGCCCCAAAAACAGCATGCCCCCTCTTTACCAATGCTACAAACCCTGCACTGAAAACTACTTCCTGACCCCCCTCGGCTGTGAAGAATATTCTGCCCATTATAATTAAAGAGTAAAAAATACACACAAATCCACAATTTTAAAATAAACTGAAACTGAATAAAAGACTGCCTAAAACTCTCGTCCACCACTTTAAATATTAAAAAATATTTACTTCTTTCTTGATTAATCATAGTTCAAATGGACGCAGAAAAATCCCTATTAAAATGACACACCGTCACACTAGGTTGACTGATTCTCCAGTGGGTGTTAATTATTGTTCAATGAATTTCTGGTGAATTGGGACTGATTTGCAAATTAATTTGCTACTGGACAATCTCTGAAATCTGGCCAAATGTATTGACCCATCACATTCAACTAAATACAATATCAAACTGAAAACTTTCGAATGCACCAAACGACAGTATAATAAACAAAAAACACATTGTTATTTCTTGTTTTCGATGGAGGACCTCTTTAATAGTGAAAACAGCTCTTACAGGATTAAGTAAAAATATGCATATAATGTATAATGGCTGAGTATTAATTCATGCCTCAATAGCTTATTATTTGATTTTTGATATGGTAGTGACTTGAGGTCAGTTTCAAATACATTTTTGGGGGTAGCATTCTAAACAACAGAAAGGGTTAAATATTTTTTTAAAATTTTGCCCCAGCACTGCAGCAATTAAAATCCCCCCTGCAGGTCCCTTCGGAATAAATGTACTGTAGCCGTTAGCACTTATAAATGAAGTATTATGTCATTCACACCCATAATTTTCAACTGGAAATGTGTTCTAAAGGTTGCTTCAAAAGACGCACTAGTCTATTAAAGATAATTAAAAGCAAAATATTATTACCTCAAGAAGATGTTTGTCTCTCAATGAGTCACTGTGGGGTCTTTTGGCACAAATTTGCTTACAGTAAATAGATCATACCTTGCAGAATCCACGATGCCCTTGAGATCCCTACAGTTTGCACAACCGCTCCCTTAATGGCCGTAATAGCTCATACTTATATTCTGGCCTCGTTCATCAGATTCTAAGGGCACCAAGGACAGAAAACTTCCAAGTTAGGATTAATAGCAAAATTCTTCTCTTTTTGGAATTCACTCACCACAGTTATTATAGAAAATCCCACAATTGTTTACAGTAGCCATATACTACTTATATATTCAGCTGCCTAATTGTATCTCACTGTTTTTGTTTGTCAATTTTCATAACCTTTTCAAAATAGTACAAGCAGTACTAGGACAAGCAGAGATTGAAAGACACCTGTCACATGCACACAGAGGCAGCAATTTTGTTGGGTAAACAAATACGAGAATGCAGCCTATCATTCACTAGGAACTATTGACATCACTGAGGCATGAGGCACCTTGTATGTACTTTATGCCTCAATTTCTATTGAATTGATAGGCTGAGTATTTCTTAAGCCCAAATGATGACTGTTTCCATTGTGTGTAGGATGTATACTTTAAGATCCTAACGTAAGTGACTCTTTTGCAGAGTGAAAGAACTTGAGAGGAGTGCAGGAGAGGTCGGAAAAATTAAAAAGTGTATCAAAAGGGTTAAGAAAAGTACAAGAAAAAGGAAGCCAGTGTGGTTTGCAAAAGAAGTAGCAAGTATTGTGAAAGAAAAAAAGATGGCCTTTAGGAAAGGACAGACTCAGAATAATGAAGACAAAGAGATGTATTTTGCTAGACAGAATGAGGCTAAGAAGGTAATCAGATGTACAAAGGCACAAGCTGAAGAGAATATGGCCCAGTCAGTAGGTAAAGGGGGCAAAAAATTTCGGTATATAAGTGAAAGAAGAAAAACAAAAGGAGGAATAATAAGACTAAAGACAGAAAGTGAGAGTCTTGTTGAGGGAGACAAGGTAATAGCAGATCATCTTAATAATTATTTTTGCTCAGTGTTCACTACAGATAGAGCGTGGAGGCACCACAGTTAAGTTGCAAGTATAGTCATAAAAATTAGGTAGATACAAGTACATTCAAAGAGGAGAAGGTCCTAACAGAGCTCTCAAAACTGAAAGTAGATAAATCAATGGGGCCAAATAAGACACATCCACGATACTAAAAGAGCTTAAAGGGGTGTTGGTAACACCATTAACATAATTATTCAATCAGTCACTAGCTACAGGAGCAATTCTAGAGGACTGGAAAAGAGCGAATGTAGTCCCACTACACAAAAGTGGAAGCAAGGAAGAGGCGAGCAACTACAGACCAGTGAGCCTTACATCGGTAGTAGTAAAATTGATGGAAACACTCTTAAAAGAAAGAGTTGTAGAATATCTCAAATCCATTAATTTACAGGATCCCAAACAGCATGGATTAACTGGGGGGGAGATCATGTCAAACAAATCTTATTGACTCTTGTGACTGGGTGACTAAAGTAATAGATCAAGGAGAGGCTGTAGATATAGTTTATCAAGATTTTAGTAAGGCTTTTGACACTGTCCCACATCGCAGACTGTTAAATAAGCTTGAAAGCTTGGGATTGGATTCAAAGATGGTGGAATGGATAAGATGTAGGTTGCAGAGTAGAAAACAGAGAGTTATAGTAAATGGAGTACATTCACAAGAGGGAAAGGTTACCAGTGGAGTACCCCAAGGATCTGTGTGTGGATCAGTGCTTTTTAATATTTTTATTGGAGACATTGCAAATAGTATTGAAGGGAAAGTATGCCTTTTTGCAGATGACACAAAGATATGCAACAGGGTAGAAACCCCAGGAGTGGTAAAACAAATGAATGATGATCTAGGTAGACTAGAGGAATGGTCAAAAGAGTGGCAACTACAGTTTAATGCCAAAAAATGCAAAATCATGAACTTGGGTCTCAAAAACCCAAAGGCTAAATATAGTTTTAATGGCACTATAATGGAAACTACTGAGGAGGAAAGGGATCTAGGAGTCACTATTTCAGGTGACTTAAAGGCAGATAAGCAATGCAACAAAGCAATGAGGAAGGCAAGTCACATGCTTGGTTGCATACGGAGAGGATTCAGTAGCAGAAAGAAAGAAGTAATAATGCCACTGTACCATAATGCCATTGGTATGGCCTCATCTAGAATAATGTGTTTAATTCTGGAGACCATATCTCCAGAAGGATATAAATACATTAGAAACTGTACAAAGAAGGGCAGCTAAAATGGTGCATGGCCTACAGCACAAACCTTACCCGGAAACACTAAAAGAAATTAATATGTATAGTTTGGAACAGAGAAGGGAAAGGGGGGACATGATAGAAACTTTTAAATATATCAACGGTTTTAACAAGGTACATGATGTTATGACTGCCTTTCTTTTGTTTCTGGCAGCAGTACCTATAATCCATCAGAGGTGCTGCTGTCCTGCTCCTGAACTCTGCAACATGTCTAAAAGAGTTAATCTCCTTTTCTGATGCTAATTAGAACTGCACCTGTCGCACTGCTTCAAATACCTGCCTCAAGCTGTGCTCTCTGCAGTTCATCCCGTTTGTTCCTGGCTGCTGCTAACATGCTCCTGTGCTGTTTGGTATATACCTTCTGAATTGAACTTCTGTGTATGACCCCTGCCTGTAACTTGGACCTTACCTGCTTGCCTGTGACCCTGATTAGTTTGCTGTACCTTGGACCACGCTGTTTTGCCTGTTGCCCTGACCTTTTGGCCTCACTTCTGGACCTCGCCTATTCGCGTGATCTCTGCCTGGCTATTTGGATTTGTGTGTCTGATCTCTGCTTGATCCCTGGACTCTGCTTTCCTGGACAGCCTTGTACCTTCTGGACTGGGGTAATACTTATAATTCCTGTTCCAGCCATTTTTACTATACAGTCTCATTAGGAACCTGTTCTTATCAGTGGGTCTGAGTTATCTTTGTTTGTGTATTTAACTGAATAAAGACACTTTGCTTTACACTTCCGTTGCTCTTCGTGAATGCACTGGGATTCATAACACATGAGGGAAACATTCTTCAAAGGCAGAGAAGTACTAGACCAAGAGGACATGCACTGAAACTGGAGGGAAGTAGGTTCAGAGGAAATTTGAGGAAAAACTACTTCACAGAAAGGGTAGTGGATAAGTGGAATAGCCTTCCATCAGATGTGGTAGAGGCTAATACAGTAGAGCAGTTTAAACATGCTTGGGATAGACATAAGAATTTCCTTTTGTCTTTAAGGATCAAATAAGGTGTAAGATTACCATAGGTTAATAAAACAAAGGGCAGACTAGATGGGCCAAGCGGTTCTTATCTGCCATCAAATTCTATGTTTCTATGTATGATACTTGCCAACATTTCAACAACATTTACAGTTGAAACTTTGCAGCAGGTCACATGTGTCTTTTCAAGTCACAATCACTTCAGTAACATATAGTTTATCGCTCGGTCCATGGACTGCATACACACTAGCCTTGTTTAGGACGATAAAGGGAAGAGCGGACGTCCCTTTAGCGACTTTTTATAAGCCATGTTGTCGTGAGCAATGATTGTAATTTCGTACACACTGCAGCGACATTTGCGGGAAATGTAACGAGATACCAAATACATTAGCATAAAGGGGCAGAGCTTTCGCTATAGTTAACACCCAGCATAAAAGGCTGCATAAAAAGAGAAGGCAACACTGTCTCTTCATTCATTCCTATTTGTAAACCTACAATGGCTACTGTAGTACAAGAACAAGCAACTGCACTTTTCCTGCTTGCTGTGGCAAGAAGACTGCTGGTACGGAACCAAAGAGAAAGAAGGAGAAAGAGTAGATCTTGTTGGAGCAAAATGCCGTTATAGACTGTACAATATTAATTGAAATGGACAAAGGCAGTTTGGATTCTGTCTCTATAGGCCCCCCTCCACTTGTTGAAAATAGTAACAAATTCACCCATTATAGACTGTACAATATAAATTGAAATGGACAAAGGCAGTTTGGTTTCTGTCTCTATAGGCCCCTCTCCACTTGTTGAAAATACAAAAAAATTCAGCCGTTATAGACTGTACAATATAAATAGAAATGGACAAAGGCTGTTTGGTATCTGTCTGCATCAGACCCCCTCTCCACTAGGAGTAAAATAGAAAACTATTCAGCCGTTATAGACTCTAGAATATAAATAGAAATTGAGAAAGGCAATTTGGTATATGTGTGCATCATCCTCATCAACATCATCATTAGCGCCCTCGTCGCCTACACAAATCTCCCCCTCATCCTCTTCTAATTCCAAAGTGGCATCCTCAATTTGTTTATCACCGGCTACACTCGTGCTGTTCAGGCACACATCAGCAGAACTGCTGAAAGGGCCCTTCTTTATGGGTACACTAACAGAATGCTCACGATTAGACATACCACTGGTGAATGGACTCTCCACAGGGATTGATGTAATTTCTGATTCAGCGCATATATTATCCTCTAATGCCTTACTGTTTTCTTGCAGCTCGGCTTTCACGCGTAACAGTAGTTGTGCACCACTTTTAGACTCCAAATTACTTGGTCTTGCTTAGTCACGAGTGACCGTACAAGAAGAAGGCTCAGTAACATTTTTTGATCTAATAGATAAAGGCGAAGGCCTCATTCTTTCTTTGCCACTACGTGTGTAGAATGGCATGTTGGCAATTTTTTTTTTATCGGCATTTAACTTTTCCTCACTTACACTTCTTTTTCGCTTCAAAACGGTAAAAAAAAATTTTGGTGTGTGTTTTTTTCCCCTGATTTAAAAAGACTATGTTTTTTTACATAGGCTTTACCAGATGACGTACTGGGAACACTACCATCAGGACTGGTGCCAGCACCTGCTTGCTGATTCTGCTCATATGTGGACTGCTTTGAATCCATTTTAATGAGCCCAAAGCACTTGTAGTGCAAATTTTTTTATAGATACTGCTGATAAATATCACTTTTGACAGCCAGAAAATTTTGTGTTTCACACTGGGGAATATGGGACACCCCAAAGCACTTGTAGTGCAAAATTGCTAATAGAATTGGTAATAATAATAGAATTGAATAGATTAGAATTGAAATAATAATACAAAGAATAAGGTGTACAATTATTGCTCTGTCCCTGCTCTAATACAGCCTGTGACCGAACCCTGCTCTCTCCCTCTGTCAAATGGCGATGGATTGCTGTGTAGGGTGGGTTTGGTTCTCGGGGAACTGAGCCCGCCCATCTCTAATTCTTATATGCAACAGCTTGGGTTTCTTTCTTTTCCACTGTTCTTATAGTATTTTCTCTGTAGCCTTACTGGGTGAACGCTTTTTGAGATACCAGACTGTGATGATTGCTTCACCCCAAGTAATGTGCATATCAGCATCAATTATATCTTTAGCTGCTTTTACAAGGAGCTTAGTTCTTTCTCTCTGCTATTCCCTCCTGTTTCAAAATGTATTTTATCTTACCACTTGTGTATTCAGTCCCATTATCGGCATGTAGTATCTTTGACATCCTGACACACTTTTTGCTAAATGGTACATTATTCTGGGTGTGAAGCAGGTAGACTATTTTGTACCGCGATTGCTCATTGATAAACATGAGAAAATATATCTATCTTCCCAGGGTCTCAATGGTCACTGGACCAAACACACCCATGTGCACACTGTTAAGCTTTGCTGCTGTTTTGCTTCCCCTTTAACTAACTAGTGCATTTCATCATCTGGTTGCACTGATTAATCTTGATACCATTAGCGATTTGCACTTTAGCTAGCTTATGCATTTCTTCAGGGTGTCTAAGTCCTAGACATCAGGCCACATATTGAAGCAGTTTGTATGTTGGTCTTGCTTGTCATTGTTGGCAGCATATTTGCACTTCAGCTGGTACAATTCGTCAGTAATTTTTTTTCCTGCGAGAGTATAACTCTCAATTATGGCAAACCAACCAGACCTTCAGAAGTGCTCCCGCACAGCTAAGCGCCACTGAAGGAAGTCTCCATCCTATGCCAACTTCCTCCACTATAAATTCATACCTTTAACTACACTGCTCTTTCATGTGCCAAGCAAACATACTTCACTTCTCTAACATCTACCCAGTCTTCTAACCCCTGTAGCATCTTTGACATCTTTAATTCGTTTCTTCATCTGCACCTCCTCCCCCTTCCTCCATCACAGCCCATTATTTTGCCTCCTATATCAAAGACAAAATCAACACCATTTCAACTAGACATTTCCTCATACCCACTCCTACACATCCCACCCACCTTCTCCTACATGCCATTCCACCCTCCGTTCATTCTCTCCATAACTGAAGACAGTCTCTGCACTTATCTAGTCATCTGACTCTACACCTGCCACTTGACCCTTTTCCCTCACAACTTATCCACTCCCACTTCCCCACTGCATGTCCACATTTAGCTCACCTCTTCAAACTGTGTCTCTCCAATAGAAATTTTCAATGCTCAATTAAACACAGGGTCATCTCTCTATCTGTTCGGGTTCCTTAGAGCTCTGTTCTTGGCCCTCTGCTTTTTTTGTGTACCTATTCGCTTGGGGAAATAATTCACTCTTTCGGACTCCAGTTCCACTGCCTCTCCTTCCCTGACCTCTCCTCTTCTGTACTATCACCTGTTACCAACTGTCTCTCTGTTATATCCACATAGATGTGCTAAGGCTACTTAAAGCTGTCCAAAACAGAGCTTATCATCTACTCTCCACCCAGAATCCCCACCTAACCTGAAACCTCCCTCACCACCAATAAACCACAATCTCTTCAGTATCCTAATTTCCTATCACCCTATCAGCCTTCAAATCTTTAAAATCTCTCGGAAAACTCATATCTTTAGTAGAACTTACCCTTTCCCACCTATACTACCCACACTAAAGCAACTTCTCAACTGTCTCACTGTGAGCCACACTTATTCCTCTTGTTTCAGCTGTGCCCTCTTCCAATTAGAATACAGGCTCTCTCATGAGCAGGACTCCCTCTACCCCCAGGCTTAATACAGTAGGTATGCTTTGATGATGCATTCACACTGGATTGGCCACTGGGAACTTAATTCAGTTGCTATTAACAGACATTTTTCTTAAGTTTCTGACTTTCAATGTTGTTCTGCGCCCATAACCTGTTACATTAACAATATTAAATTATCAACACTCTGGTGATGTTGAATGTACCTTTGATATATTTGCTAAGAAATTGCGATGCTTTCGGCTAGAAGCAGATAATTCAGGATATTGTCCAGGCATGTTTAAGTTAAAGTAGATTTTTTTTTCAATTAGGAGCAAAGTTTGTAAGTTGCTAATTGCACTGCAGCAAAATGAATGCTGTCCAATTTCCCAAAAATGTTTTGAGGTTCTGGTTAAAAGGGCCGCCTCTGTCATGCAATCTCGCATGTGGTTGCCAAGCAATCAGACACTCCCCTTCATGCTGGAGCGCCGGCCATAGCGCGCATACGCTTTTCGTTGCTAGGCAACAGGACACTGTTTCTATCCCGATGGAGGTGTGTGACATCACCGCCACTGACAATTAGTGCACCTCTTTCCTCTATATTAAACGTACTCTTACACCATTGGGGTGCCAGATTATTAGGTCCCACCTATTCTCCAGCACTAGTGTTACCTTCCTGCACCCTGTTTTGTAACCTTGCCTTCCTGACTTGACTCTTTGGACTCCGATTCTGCTAACGATATTTGTCTTTTGACCTCTGGCTTCCTTTACTACTCTTTTGGATTCTCCCTATTACAAAACTTGCCTGGCTCTGCATCAGACCTTTGGCTATGTTGACCACTCTCCTGCTTACACCTTCGGCACCACATTGCTCCCACGGTTTAATCCCCGTTTGTTGACCATCCATGCTTTTCCTACTTCGCTGGGAGCTACCCTGGAGAACCGCGACCTGCGCATACCTTGCAGGGAAACCAGGGGCGCATTAGACTCCGCACCTCCAATTGCAGCAGCGTCCATCTCAGCAAGTAGTCACCGTCCCATCATCAGCATTGTGACAATGCAGAAGTGTCTTACAGTCAAGACTGGATTCATAAATAGACAAATAGGACCTGAGGCTGAGTTGGACTCATGTCGGTTGTAAATTATGCTCTAAAAGGCCTTCAGTAAATATAACATATTTATGCCATTATGCAAAGTCATCTCAAGATGTGTCCAGCTCTGCCCCTGTAACATTTGCACCAAGTTTACGACAGGCATACATACTCACATTTGACTACATACAACTAGGTCAATAGCACAAAAAAATTTTGTTAACATTTGCTTTGATAACAAAAAACACATTAGCTATTAGGTATAATATAATATAATATAATATCATATAATATAATATAATTTAACATATATTCCTTCTTGCACACGAAGGAAAGTAGCAAAAAATGATTTTAAAATATGCCCACAGAATCCTATAATATATACATTTTCAATGAAGAAAGCAACTTTCAGCTTCAGAGGTGATTTTGCAATTAGATGCATCTAATCAAGGCTGTCATCATCATCAGCATGTGTCTGCATCAGCCCTCAGACTTTAACAGGCATATCAGTGTCTCCATTTGTATCTCTATCTATTATTTGCAATTACGCAAACAGCCCTTAATGTACTCGGACTACGTTGGGCAGCCCCTTCCCTCCCCTGTCCAGCCTCTCCAGTCATAAGCAGTCATAAGTGTAGATATGGACATATGTATGTCCTCTTTTTGTGGGCATGTAAAGTACAAATTTGAGAGATTTTATGCTATACAAACGGGCATAAGCCCAAGTTAGCATAAGGTTCATAGCATCTATATGATGAAAGATTTAGGTGGTGTCCTCTATTTATTCCCAAAAACACCTATTCACAATACTAATTCAAATTTTGACTCTAATTCCAGATTCTTTAGTACTTCCATTGCTTTTAGTGTGTGAGTCGTTTCCTGCATATGCAATCAACTCTAGAAGAGCTCCATAGATTTCATGGCATCCTAGATAGAACTTACAATGATTTTTACCTATTGCAAGATCATCATCATCATCATCACCATTTATTTATATAGCGTCACTAATTCCACAGCTCTGTACAGAGAACTCATTCACATCAGTCCCTGCCCCATTGGAACTTACAATCTAAATTTCCTAACACAAACACACAGACAGACATAGAGAGAGAGAGACTAGGGTCAATTTGATAGCAGCCAATTACCTACTAGTATGTTTTTGGAGTGTGGGAGAAAACCGGAGCACCCGGAGGAAACCCACGCAAACACGGGGAGAACATACAAACTCTGCACAGATAAGTCCATGGTCAGGAATTGAACTCATGACCCCAGCGCTGTGAGGCAGAAGTGCTATCCACTTAGCCACCGTGCTGCCCAAGATCTTTCATGAACATTCATATCTACCAATGTTATCTCCTCTTCTAACTCATCCTTTCTTGTTGCACATCATAGAAACATGATTTCCCCATTTTAATTAGTTCAATCATTCAGGAACTTGACATGAACATTTATGGGTGTGTTTGACTTGGGTCAGAAAAGAGGTTGCATTCAATCTTCAAAACTGGGCACGGATAAATAGGAGATTAAGTGGGTGGAGCTAGGATAACCTGTAGATCATTAAATTGTTAAACTGCATAATGTTGATGCTTCTTTCTACTACACAATAAATCTCTGATAACATGTCAAACGTATCGCTCTAATATTGAAAGAAAACACAGACACCTATATGAATTTGGCAAAAAGGTCACAGTTTTAATTATAATTGAAATGGGTGGTGAAAAAAGCAAAATACGTTTTTTTTTTATTAATTATTAATTTTTATTTATAGGGCGCCACTAGGTATCCGTAGCGCCGTACAGGGACAGACAGAAACACGATACAGGGTGAGACAGCACAGTACAGTTAACAGAAAGCACAGTAACTCAGAAGCTCAATGAACAGCTAGATTAGAGGTGAGAGCCCCCAGCGGGGTAGAGACAGGGGTCGGAGGACCTCAAGGAGGAGACAAGGAGCTGGAGAGCAGAGTTAAGGTGGTGGAGAAGAGAAGGAGAGGAGGTCCTGCTCAGAGGAGCGTACAATCTAAGGGGAGGGTAGGACGGACAGAGACACAATGGTAGGAGGAGGGAATGGGGAGAGCGGAGGCAGAGACGGAGAGGGGGGGAGAGGAGAATGAAAAGGTGGGAAGAAGGAGGGGGACATGAGAGGGAGGGGGGTAGGGGGAGACTGGGAGGAGGTCACTGGGTGGGGGAGTGAAGAGTTTTAAGGAAGAGGTGGGTTTTTAGGGCCCGTTTAAAGCTGGACAAGTTGGGGGAAGTTCTGATGGAGCGGGGGAGCTGGTTCCAGTGGAGGGGGGCAGCACGGGAGAAGTCTTGGATGCGAGCATGGGAGGAGGTAACCAGGGGGGAAGAGAGGCGACGGTCGTTAGCCGAACGTAGAGGGCGGGATGGAGCGTGAATGGAGATAAGGTTGGAGATGTAGGTAGCAGTGGAGTTGGAGAGGGCCTTGAAAGTAAGAGTGAGGAGCTTGAACACGATTCTTTTGGGGATTGGGAGCCAGTGGAGGGATTGGTAGAGGGGGGAGACAGAAGAGGAGCGGCGAGAAAGGAAAATGACAATGCAAGGGGTGCATATTAGTTTATTGTTTTGCACATAAGATAAATACTGTCTGTTTTTTCATGTAGCACACAAATACTTGGTAGCTTTATTTTTATACTGAAAATTAAAGTTTATCTAGTACATGCCATATCCAACTATAAATCAGTCCCCGCATTTTAAATTTACCTCTCCCTCCAATGCAACATGGTTTTGCTCATGTGCAAATTTACTCATTTTTTTGCTTGACTTTGCTTAATGAATCAGGCCCTTTGCGTTTAAGTGCATTCGGCTATAGGGGCTTGTCTTGTCAAAACAGCAGCACAAAATATTTCATATATAGTGCGTGTATGTGGCTGGGGGTGTTAACCATTTAAGCATGTAAACAATTTATTTGAGGCTCCTACCACACTGCTGTCAAATCAATATAAAACAATGTTTATACATCCAGCCCGTTTTCAAAGATTTTTTTTTTTGCAGCTTTGGATTTTATGCAACTAAACTACTGGGATTTACCTATACAAGAAATATCATCAATGAACAATAACATTTATTAGACCCTTGCCCAACTCACATAGCTATCAGCCTGTCCCTGTTCAAGATAATTGCAAGTCACTTAAATCCCCCACGTACTGTAGCTATAAAAAAAAGTTACCCAGACAAAAACAAAATGCTTTGCATCTTCAGCTTTTCAAGGAGAACTGAGCAACTTCCACTTTGCTTTTTATTATTCTTCATTTAAGTATTATTTTTTAATTGCGGTATATTAAACATAAAATCTGGTACAATCTTTAAAAATAAATAGGACCTAACTATAAATGGGCCCTGTTGTGTTTTTATCTTTGACAAGCAAGTAATTGCTTCTCAAATTTATCAGTTTGTTTATGCAAAAGCCATTTGCCAAGCCTAGCTCAAAAAGCATCAATTTCATCATTATCATCTTATTAATTTAGCCTAGCTATAACACAGCTGATTATTTCTGAGTAATACGCTCTGCAACACATCATGTGTGGCAGAACCATCTGTACAGTACCTATTTAATAAATAAACCCTCGGCTAAATGTCTCTGTTTATTGAGAACTAATGTTTATAGAAAATATAATGGTTTCCCATAAATAACTCGGCTTCATCAACCTGCATATGAATCAGTGCGCAGAATGCTGACATCATCACCTTTTCACTAGCAGAGGAAGCGATATTACCCCAAAGAGCCATTGAGTCAATATTAAGACATTAAAACTGCAATGAAGGCATATTAATGCTTAAAACTTCAATGTTGGCAGTAGAATTACCACAATGGACACATTTTATAATTCCTAGCATACTTAGAGTTTATGGTTGTTTTTTCTATTTTTTTTTTTGAGTGCCTTGCATTTAATGTTATTCCTCCTCTTTAAATATATAAATAACAAAAAGAAAAAGAAAATTGCTGATTGTCAGCGTTTGTTAAAAAAAACAATAATCAAATTGCTGATTCTAATTGCTCACTGTTTGAGACAAAGCAAACTTGCTGTCAGCATAGGCAAGGACAGAGGGTCTGCTTATGCTACAATAAAGCAGTTTTATTTGTGTATGTAGCGAGAGGTGTACACATGCTTTTCAGACCATAACATACACTAACATACTGATGGAGAGAAGTATACAATATAAATATTTTGCACACTGAGATATTAAGAAATATAGGTCAGTTGCAGCTTTCTTTTAAGTGTGTAAAACATTATTGTTTACTATTCTTACTTCATAAAATTTAGGTTTTTTTTAATGAAGAAAATATTTCTTTTACATTTCAAAATATAATATGCCTAAAAGCCATGGTTTGACTGGATAAGATTACTTCCCTCTATCTAAAGCATTTCTCTGCTGAGTGCAAACAAAATATGCAACAACCAATCATGGAATTGAGAAAATATATATCGACATATATCCACATATTGAGCATCTACATTGAGGGCCTGATTCATCCTGGAACGCAATGTGAATGCAACTTGCTTTTAATATTCGGACGTAACTTGCATGCACGTACACCTGTATTCAAGTACAAGGGCATTTCAAGAAACACTTCCATTTGAATATGGGTATAATAACTAGAGATGGTCACTGACCCCCGTGTTTTTGTTTTGGTTTTGGATCTGGATTACTTTTGTGTTTTGGTTTTGGCAAAACCGCCCCTTGCGTGTTTTGGTTTTGGTTTTGTTTGGTTTTGGTTTTGTTTGGTTTTGTTTTGGATTTTTTTTTTTGAAAAAAATAACATAATTTAGTGCTCCACCTGTTGGATAAGTGAGGTAATTCTACAGCTAATAAATGTAAACGAGCACTGCCCCACCCGGGATGTGTGCTTTTATCAGACACACACCAATCCAGGGTGCCAGACAACGCACTAAAAAGAGCGATCGAAATTCTTAGTAAAAAAGGCAGTTTGGTGTCTATCTGTATATTACACCATACAGTTATAGTTAAATAGAAAAAAAAGCAGCATGCAAAGACTGGACGATCAATAGAAATGGCCAAAGCATCTTTTCTGTTTGGCTCTAGATTACATCCAAACCTTATTAGTGCAAATTAGGAAAAATACAGTTTAATCTCTGATAGGCCGCCCTTAATTCTACAGCTACACACACCAATCCAGGGTGGCAGCCAACGGTTTAAAAGAGATATAGAAATTCATATTTATTCAATGTAATGTAACACTTGCCTGCAAATTCTACAAACAAGCCTGCTTGTCTTCCTCTCCATCTTTGACTTTTGGCAATACAGCCATCGTCTTTGGGTGTATATTAATCCCTACACTTATAGTTAAATAGAAAAAGAAGCAGTCTGCATAGACTGTACAATAAAATAGAAATGCCCAAAGGCGATGTTCTGTTTGGGTCTAGATGATTCCCAGAGATTAAAATTGAAATAGAAGAAGCAGCCTGCATAGACTGTACAATAAAATAGAAATGGCCAAAGGCAGTTTGGTGTCTGTCTGTATAGGACACCCTCCACTTGTAGTTAAATAGAAAAAAACAGCCTGCATAGACTGTACAATAAAATAGAAATGGCCAAAGGCAGTTTGGTGTCTGTCTGTGAATGACACCCTACACTTATAGTGAAATTGACAAAACAGCAGCCTGCAAATACTGTACATTAAATCGAAATGCCCCAAGTCCCTTTTCAGTTTGGGGGTCGAATACACACTACACTTATAGTGAAAGTTTTAAAAATATGTTGTTGTCATAATCTTCAGCATCATTCTCACCCTCATCAGTGTGTACATCATCATCACAGACTATTAATTTATCTCTGCTGCAATTTGCCATTAGAGAACTGTCAGTACTTGGATGTCTTTGATGGTAAAGGCCTTCCTCGTAGAAGATGTAGTTAATTTGATGAACATCATCTTTTCCACATTTTTCGTAAGTAACCTCCTACGTTGATCACTGACAAGGTTCCCGGCTATGCTGAATACTCTTTCAGAGTACACACTGGAGGGTGGGCAGCTTAGGTATTGCAAAGCAAGTTTGTACATGGGTTTCCAAATGGCTTGTTTTTCTTCCCAGTATGGAAAGGGACTAACTGACATTTCCATATCAATTACCTCTTGAAAATAATCCTCCACCATCCTTTGCATGTTAATAGTAGGATTGGATGGAGTTATGGCCGAGGTCACACTTTTTTTGGTAAAATCTTTCAAACCAGCCCAGATATCAAACTTTTGTGGTCTGCCCCCTGCTTCATCCCTGCTTCGCTTTGGAAAGTTCAATTCTTTCCAAGCAGCAGCTGCTTGAGAAACTGAAGGAGGAGACGTCGTCAAGCCAAGGCCCTGTTCAGCGGACAACTTGCTGACCAATAGCTTCTTGTAAAGGTTCACATCTCAGTCATTTTTAAGCAAAGAATCAATGTATGTCTTAAACCTAGGATCAAGCACAGTCGCCAAAACGTAGTGATCCGAGTTCAAGATTTTAATGACTCTTGGATAATTGCAAAGCGAATTAAGTACTTGATCTACAAGGCCAACATACTTTGTGGAATTGCTTTCTTTCACCTCCTCCATCAGTTTGTCAAGCTGCTTTTACAAAAGTCGAATTAAGGGAATGACTTGGCTCAAGCTAGCAGAGTCTGAACTTACTTCACATGTCACAACTTCAAATGGTTTCAGCACCTTGCACAGCACAGAAAGGATTCCCCACTGTTCAAGAGTGAAATACATCCCCCCTCCTTTCCCAATGTCATGGCTTGTGCAATACGCTTGGATGGCTTTGCGCTGTTCCTCCATCCTCTGAAGCATGTACAGGGTGGAATTCCACCTTGTTAACACCTCTTGCTTAAGTTTGTGGCAGGGCAATTTAATATGTTCTTGGAGCTGCTTGAATCTCCTACATGCTGTGGCAGAATGCCGGAAATGTCCTGAAATTTTACGGGCCAACGAAAGCATCTCCTGCACCTCACGGTTTTTCAAGAAGCTCTGTACCACCAAGTTTATTGTGTGAGCAAAACAGGGAATGTTGTGGAATTCACCCAGCTGTAATGCTCGCACAATATTGTTGACGTTATCAGAAATGACATATCCTGGGGAGAGTCCAAAGTGGTATAAGCCATGTATCAATGACATCCCTTAGTTTTCTTAACAAATTATCAGCTGTATGCCTGTTAGTGAAGCCGGTGATACAAAGAGTAGCTTGCCTGTGTCAAATGTTACATAGTGGTATACATACTGCTGCTGTTCCTGCTGGTGAAGGCGAATGACCAACCCAGTGGGCTGTCACAGTCATATAGTCTTTGGTTTGCCCACTTCCACTTGTCCACATATCTGTGGTTAAGTGGACAGTGGGCAGAATGGCATTTTTGAGCCCAATTACTACATTTTTACAAACTTTTTGGTATAGTTGCGAAATAGCTTTACGGGAAAAATGGTGTCGCGATGGAATTTTGTAACGGGGACACAAAACATCAATTAACTGTGAAAAACCAGCTACGTTTATTGTGGATATTGGATGCAGATCTAACACTAGCATAGTAGCCATGGCGTCTGTGATCCGCTTGGCGACTGGGTGACTACTGTCATATTTGCTTCCTCTAGCAAAAGATTGTTTCACAGTTAATTGTTGTAAAGTAGTAGTGCTCTTTTTCTTGACCTTTTTATGGGAGGAAGACTCACCTCCAGCAGCAGCAACAGCAGCAGCAGTGGGACTAACGCTGAAACATTCTTCAGAGGAATCAATTATAGTGCAGAAGTCATCAAACCTTACCAAGTGGGATGCAGGGCAAACTCCCATCGCTCCTGAAGATATTGATGAGGATGGTGTTGTGGGTGTAGATTGCAGCCATCGGGATGTAGGTGACAGAAGGGTCCTAGCTGATGATGGAGTGCTTGTTATTTTTTGCCATAACTTTCAGCTTTTCCCAAAACCTTGCCATGAACTCTCATCAAATGGCGTACCATGGATGAGGTTCCAAGATGGTTAAGGTCCCTCCCTCGACTGACTGTCTCTTGACATACACTACAAATGGCTATACAACTGTTGTCAGGATTTGGGTAGAAATAATTCCACACATAAGAAGTGGCTTTCTTGGTTTTATGCCCAGGCATGATAATGGCCCTTTTTCTTGTCACGTGCCAGAACTGCTGCCACCGGTGCAGGACTTACACAAACAACCTCATCCTCATCAACATCCTCATTAGCGCCTTCGTCACCTACACAAATCTCCACCTCATCCTCTTCCAATTCCAAAGTGGCAACCTCAAATGGTGTATCACCAGCTATACTCGGGCTGTTCATGCACACATCAGCAGACATACTGACAGTGCCCTTCTTTCTTTATGGGTACACTATCAGAATACCACTCGTGGATGTACTGTCATCAGGAATTGGTGTCATTTCTGATTTTGAGCATACATTTTCCTCTAATGCCTTACTGTTTTCTTGCAGCTCGACTTTCACACGTAACAGTAGTTGTGCTCCATTTTTGGACTCCAAATTACTTGGTCTTCCTTGGTCATGAGTGACCTTACAAGAAGAAGGCTCAGTAACATTTTTAGATCTCGCAGTAATAGAGAAAGGCAAAGGCTTCATTCTTTGCCACTGCATGTGTAGAATGGCATGTTGGCATTTTTTTTTTCTCGGCTGCTAACTTTTCATCAGTTACACCTCTTATTCTCTTCACGGTAAAAGGTTTTTTTTTGTGTGTTTTTTCCCTGACTTAAAAAGACTATGTACTTTTACATAGACTTTACCAGATGACGTACAGGGAAGACTACCATCAGGACTGGTGCCAGCAGTTGCTTGCTGATGCTGCTCATATGTGTACTGCTGTGAATCCATTTTAATGAGACCCAAAACACTTGTAGTGCAAATTCAGAAAGCTATAGTGCTGGTATATAGTAATTTCAACACCAGAAAAATTGTTTTTTTCAAAGAGGGGAATATCTGACACCCCAAACACTTGTAGTGCAAAATCAGAAATATATAGTGCTGGTATGGAATAATTTCAGCACCAGAAAATAAATTTTATGGAACAGGGCAATATGTCCCACTCCAAGCACTTGTAGTGCAAATTCAGAAAGAAATTGTGCTGGTATATTACAATTTCTGCAGGTAGAAAATAGTTTCTTTAGGAGGAAATATGACACCCCAAACAGTTTGTAATGTTTGCAAAAATACCTCCTCTAGACTCCTCTCTTCCTGCTCTAAAACCTGCTCTCTTCCTGCTCTAATAACTGCTCTCTCCCTGCTGAAATAAGTGCTGTAATAACTGTTCTCTCCCTGCTCTAATACTGCGACCTAACCCTTCTCTCTCCCTCTGTCAAATGGCAATTGTTTGCTGTGGAGGCGTATATTTATGCATTTGAAACATCCCGAGAACCGAGCTCCGAGATCCGACGACGTCACAATGACGTTTTGCCTCGTTTTCAATTCCGAATAGGCGGGATGATACCTGAAATTTGGGTGGGTTCGATTCTCGGTGAACCGAGCCAGCCCATCTCTAATAATAACGCTCTGGCAATATGTTACTTGCCATATGCAGACAGACAGAACACTGCAGGATACGCACATGCATATGTGCAATATCAAGTCCCATCAGAACACATGCGACAAATAAATTGATATAAAATGAATTTAGAACTATTAATACTATAATCATTATTACACATATATGTAAAAAAATGTTTTAAATGTTTTTGTAACATGAAATACACAAATCAAGATGTTCTTAGTGCATGTTCTGACATGCATACACGTCAGCCATCACTATCAGTCGGCACTTATGCCTGCTCTGTAGCTGGTGCAAGTGATATGGTAAAAAAAAGTGTACCTAAGAGATCCCCTGAGCTGGAATTGGATGAATGTGCGTGCACTCAACCTCGGCACACCCTTACTGCATATTGCCTATGTGCATCTGCCCCTTCATGCCCCCATTCCACCCTTCAAGAGGTAAGCTGTCAGAAATGTCATTTGCATTTGGATATGAATTGGATGCAATTGCGTTCACTGTTGTAAGCATGCACAGAGTAATTTCACAAAAGATACGGCATGCAATCGGACTTACGTCCAAAGATGAATCATGCCCTGTATGCCATGTTGTTCACAATACATTGCACATCACCTCTATATTGCTGTCCCCTATGATGTCCATTATTATATAAAATACCCCTTGTAATTCTCTCTATACATAGTATAGTGCCTCTGCTATCCCCCTGTGATATTCAAGAGGGACTATAGTCTTCCAAACCATAGTGCCACAACAGTGCTTTTCTGCCAAGCAAGGCTTTTCTGCACATCCTTGAAAAGGTTGTGCAACCTGCCACCCAAATTATGACTTACCAGCGTTGTTCCAGAGCATCATACAGCTAAACCAATCCAAGTCTCTCTCTGTTAGGTGCAAAACTGGCTGTTGACAAAACAAGCATACAAGGTTTTCTGTAATGCCTCCCAGTGCGTGAGGTTATGTTACATTAACCAGTAAAACAATACATGACATAAATCAATGCAATTCAATGTATTAGTAATACATAGAGAATTTCTTAACAGGAGTCTGGGGATTTTATCCATAGGAAGGTAAAGCAAAAAAAAAACCATATGACCTCCAGCCAAATGTTGGCCAACGGATTTCTGCTGCATTATATCTGACACAATTTGCTGCTAGACATTGCAACATAATGTAGAACTTGTACCTTCTGGAATACAATCTACCAAAGTTCTTAATGTCTCCATCTGCCCATCCGACTTCTGCTGTAGCAACCTCAATGCAAAACAAGTGGCTACTACAGCTGGTTTCAGTGAGATATATTCTTCATAATGTATCTTCTAAAACTTGTGCGAAATTGGAACTTAGACAGGGTGGTGGGTGTTGTGTCAACATGCATATAAAAAATGTGCCCCCTTTTGGTTCTGCTTGCCGTGAACTTTTTCACCAGCCTTACTGGACGTATACTAGAGCCTATGCATTTGTGTAATGAAACCCAAACTCCTTTATCCTGCTCGACTGCTTTGTATTTAGGGATCATGCAAATTATCTGGGCTACTGGGACCACATAACTAATGCCCTCCAATGTGGCCAGAGTAGCACAGAGGCAGACAGAAGAGTCTCCCACACAGTACAGAAGGAACACAGTAAGTGTGAGGGAAGAATATATGTTAATATAATGTGTGAGGGAAGGGGTGTATGTTAATATAATGTGTGAGGGAAGGAGGGTATGTTAATATAATGTGTGATGGAGGGGGGTATGTTAATATAATGTGTAAAGGATGGTGGGCTATGTTAGTATAATGTATGAATGAAGGAAGGAAGAGGGAGGGTCTTAAAATACCGTGGGTGGGAGGTAGGCTATTAATTTAATGTAGTGTAGGTGGAGGCTAATAATCTAATGGATGATATTTTATTTGTGGGGTCATGGTGGTGCAATTTAATTATTGCAGTGTCAACTTTATTTATGAAGGAGTAATGGGATCTTTAACTTAAAGCTTGGCGGTTTGGGGCTATTGATTGAATGTGGGGCTGAGTTTTGGGAAAAGGGTTTTTTATTAAATGTGAATACAATTTTTTTAATGCTGGGGATAGTTATGGGAAATGAATATAGTTATTAAAGGTAAATGCTATTAATTTAATGTTGGAACTGGTTGGAGGGAAAAAGGTCTATTTATTAAATGTGTATGACATTAATTTAATGTCAGTGCTGGTTGGAGGGAAATAAATCTATATATGAAAAGAATATACTGTTAATATTTCAAGTTGTCGATGGAGGGAGGACTAATTATTAAATGTGGGTATTATTGATTTAATGCCAGGGCTAGATGTAGTTTTCTAAATTTCATGTACCTATTTTTTTTCCAAATAGGGCCCCCAACATTCCAGGATC
Organism: Mixophyes fleayi; assembly: GCF_038048845.1. Taxonomy (NCBI): domain Eukaryota; kingdom Metazoa; phylum Chordata; class Amphibia; order Anura; family Limnodynastidae; genus Mixophyes; species Mixophyes fleayi. The sequence goes on along the minus strand of NC_134408.1, from coordinate 89,390,326 downwards.
CAGACAAGCAGCAACTAAAGACCCTAGCAGCCACAGGTGGTGAAAGAGACAAGAACAGGTAGGAGAGAGCAGGACATCTGCCAACTCTTGTATCTGATGGGGCAGTCCGGAATTTGTGTGACTATCTCACTTAGTCAGAATTTGGTCCGACTGCAAGGACATTTGAGAGGTTATGTCCTGCTTCACAGTGTACTGTTTGTGAAGGTAGAGCTACGTGCACCTAACTGTAGTGCACACATTATTGCCTGAGTATTTGGCTAAAATTTGTCTAAAATGATAACCATGTTACTTAATACCCCCCTCCTGTCTTAAATACCCAAGCTAAGCCTTAATCAAGCTATGGTTAAGGGAAAGGAGCTGAAAGCTGCTCCCAGTCACCAGACAGGACAACAGCGCGCAGAGCAAGCCGAGGAGCTCTAAGTCTCATTTAGTACTCTCGAGAGACAATAAGCTTCTCTGCTCACTCTACAGGAAGTTCCCACCCTGATAGATGTCAGCAGCACCAGAAGCATAGATAAGTACAGTGAGCTGGTGTATCATAATGTGTCTGAGGGGGAGGGGTTGCATAATGTAGATGTGGAGAGCGTGATAAATGTAATGTTTTATTATAATGTATGTATCAACCACCATGTATGTTGACCACACCCCCAACACAATGTGGTCATGCCCTTTTTGGCACACAGTTTATTTCCTACTCATCTATTGAAGGGGGCCCCAAAAGTTCAATATACCGAGGCCCCAAATTTCTCATGGCTGCTCTGTACATACCATTGTCTGATACTGTTGTGCACTATGCTGCAAATATTAAGTCAAGCTGCGATTAATACATTTATATCTCACAGGACACCATATAATAGCCTTCCTTTCCATAGTGACCATGACGATGATACCCGGAGAAGGCCAGCACAGGACAGGTAATATAGACAGCAACCAGTTGACCACAGAAGACTATAGTAACATACCCCAACACCCTGTAGCTCTCCAGTTGCTGTGGACCTCGACGTCTCAGTATACCTGCCAGCCTATTGTGGGGCATGCTGTAACTTGTAGTTCCACACAAGCTGGAGTGTCACAGGAGGCGTAAGGGGGCTGTTCCTCAAAAATACTTCTGTTTGAAAACAGCAGGTGTTCATAGATTCTCTGATTATGATACAATGAGCTTTGCAAAAAGCACTGTAATTATTATTAATAATATTATTAGTATTATTATCTGGAACAGAGATGGGCCTGTGAGCTTTAAATGTCAGGGCTATTTTTTAGTCTCAGTCCGGCCCTGATAATATGTCTTTCATAAATTTAGCTACATTAAATAAAATAACCATTTGTCAATAAAATAGCCTTTGTTGAGATTGAAACCTAAAAATCTAAAACTGCTCCTGGGACCTCAGAGGTTCATGCGGACTTCACGTATGCATCTAAAAAGCTCTGAAAAGCCTGCTTATTAACACCATATGCTAAGTTGAACATATATCAGGATGCAGCCAGCTCTGCACTTGTTGCAAATGCGTGAGGTTTATGTCAGGCATACTTACATCCAGATAGATTTATACACAACCAGATCATAAGCCCATAAAAATATTTTTAGAATATGGTTTGATAACAAACAAATTGCTCTTAGGTTTGATTTAGCTAAAAATAATCCCATCTATAATATAGCAGGTATATTGACAGTAGCAAAAGATTAATTCTAAAATCAGCCCACAAAATCATATAGTATAGGCATGAGTAATGAAGAAAGCTTTAGAGGTGAAGCCGAAATCAGCCAATCAGAAACAGTTAGATAATGCTGGCCAGAGGCAGAACTAGCGAGCTGTGGGCCCCAGTGCTTGGAGGCAGAGAGGAGGGAACCGGGGCCACCAACCCTCTCCATCTGCTATGTAGCAGGCCTCATTATCTCTATGGGCCCCGATGCACCGCACCTGCTGCACCAATGCTAGTTCCACCACTGCTGCTGGCAACCATCATCATCATCACTGTGTATTTGCACCAATTCTGCCATTAACATAGGCATTGCTCTTTGCACTGTTACTTGCCAATTGCCTCATTAACTGACCTACTCTCTGTAGTGTTGTGTAAGCCTGATCGTGCCTGGAACTTTATTAGGTGATGTGACTTTAAATTTGGTATATTATACCTTAGTGAAACCCTTGGCTAAAGACTCTGCATCTGCCCTCTTGACTTACAACTTCAGCTACTTGCGCATTTCCTGTAAGCTTATGGACAGGATGACTCTACATGGGGTAATTGAGGCTACTACTTTTTTCCTCTGCTGCTTCCTTTTTTAAAGCAATATTTTGCTGCATGTTCTCCCCCACAGTGAATGCAAGCATGTCTGAACCCATATTGGTCTCTCTGGCTAAATGGCTTTGTGCTGAGAGGAAAGCATTTGCCATTGCTGTGTCCTAGGATTCTATACTGCCATGATGCTTGTGTCTTCTAGCTTCATCGCACCATCTACTAGTTATGTGACCATAACTCATACCTCCTTATCCTTGATACCAAATTTCTGAATCTTTCAGTAGGTTGCTTTTGCAAAATGTTATTCCCTTCACATAGACCTTTTACCTTTCAATTACATGCTATGTATTGTAAAATATTTAAATATTCCCCCAGCCTGGCTGAAAAAACATTAAAATGCCATTAAGCTAATTGCCATACTATCCATGTCCTTTGTTCCCCTTTTCTTCCTTATTTACTGCCTTGTCTGTGAATGAAAACATCTCCACATACCAACCTTTTTCTGTTTGCCTTAGCACTATCTTGTGCATGTTCCTATCTATTGCTGTAATAGTGCGCAAATAGAAGTCTTCATGTTTGAAACCCCCTTCTGTAATATTGTCCCAACAGTTAAAAAATAACAACCCTCGGGACAAAGTGTTTGTGGCGGGATTGTAACTTTTTAAAGAGACCTTGACCAATCCCTAGGGAATCAATAGATTCCACTGGAAACCCGCCGCAAGAAGACTCCCTTCAGTTCAGAGCATGTGTGTGACGATTTTGTAGTATATCTAATGACTGATTGTTATTTTCTGTTGAATTCATGTATGACAATGTGAAAATTTTATGTAACCTTGTAATGTAATCTCAACGTGTGCTTTGCTAAATGACATGAGTCTGAAACCTTTGCAAGTGTCAATATCTGTTGAAATTAGCCAGACCAAGGATAGATAAGGATCTTGGAGGAATTTGAAGCCAAAAGTTGTAAACCATCTAGCCAAACAGAGGGAGCACAGATGAGAACTCAAGGCCCTGTGAACATTTTGATTTCAGGACATCCCTAGCTCACTTCGAAAGCCCTGTGACATTTGGGAGATCAGTCTGTCTTTATTGACAGCTAAACTCCAAAGGTGGGGGGTGAGGGCTATATGGAAAAAAGGTTTAAAAGCTTCTGGTTTAGACATCAGATTGTGCATTTTCATGAGGGTCTCTCACAACTAAAATGTTCGATACTTCTCAATTGTGTTCCCTCACACACTAGGTCTTAACTAGTAGTAATTCTGATTTTATTTCCTATTTTATTATCTGAAATTTACTTGTGCAATATATTGTATGTCTTGTTATTAATTTTTGTAATTAAGCCTTGGAAACATTTTTCAGGTTAAATAAATTTAATCTAGCGTGTTCTCTGTGATTCTTTGTGAACTTACAAATCCCAGGGAGGCTCATGCTACATGTGTACGTGATTTGAGTGTGAAACATTAACAAGTGGTTTTGGTTAACGTAAGTACACCATAATAAATCCTTTGTGGTGGCAAAAAAGGTGTATTCATTGCTAAGTGAATAAGGTGACTCTAGTCATGGCCAGCTGTTCAGATTGCTGTATATGGGACAGGCTCGGCGTTCGTGACAATGTGGCATTGCTAATACAGTGTATGATCAAGTAAAGTTCATGTGCCCATATATGTCATGATCATGAATGTCCTCAAGTATTGAGACTGTGTATAAACTCAATTCTAATGTAGTGAGACGCGGAGTTGTCGATTAAAGTGATAGTTGAGTGTCAAGTAAGTCTGAGTTCCAAGACAGAGAGGTTCTGGAACCCAGTGAATGCCAACAGTCAGAAAGATGCTGAATGCACGAGATCATGATGTAAGAGCTTTGTGCATGGAGTGAAAATCCTGACCTTTTAGGGGAATGAAGTAATGAGGACTGTGAAGCCCAACATGGGAGACCGCTTTCAGGGGCATGTGTACCAAGTATACCCCTGAGATATCTTAGCGGTCACAAGTAGCAGAGGGAGATATAGAGACTTGATGCTGAGTGAAATTAAGGGGAACATAAAGAGACTTGTAGTGTAGAGGTGAGGGGATGAGTTGTCGAGTGACAGTCCTGAAGTAGAGAGAGTGTTTGCTTTTGAGACTAACTGTATGAGCTGTGTAGGAGAAAAAAGAAACGTGATAAACCTTTGTATGTGTTTCATACTAAGAGATGGTTTGTAGACCATTCGTCACTATAACTGTTTTTGAACTGCGCTAATACACCTGTGTCAGTTGCCCTTCAACTAACTTGTTATTAAACCTGCATGTGCATGGGCACACAGCATTTGTTGTACATTAATGCCAATCAGTGGCTTCACTTCCTTTTTAATGGGACTCTATTTGCATAGCAGTATATAAAGCAAGAGCAAAGTTACTACACATAAAAGAACTGATTCATTAAGGCACGCAAAACGAATGTAATGTGTGTGTTTTTTTTTTTTTAAAAAAAAAAACATGCATAATTCAGACATACACACGTCTGTATTCAACCACAATTGTTGAATACGGGTGTAGGTACGCTCTGTTTGTACAGCACTTGTGGTATTGAGACAGATACAACACACTGTTGGATACGTAAAAAAATAAATAATATATCTAATATATAAAAACCTAGCAGCGTGTGTTAGTGTGTGTGGAAAAAACTACCGGGTGACAGAGTGCTCAAGCTGCAGCGCCACCTGCTGGGTGGAGTTATATACTACACTGACCTACTAAATTCTTAGCATTATCTAATATATAAAAGCCTAGCGGCGTGTGTTAGTGTGTGTGTGAAAAAAACTATTTTCTCAGAAAGGGCTCATCCAATTGACCTGAAATTTGGTATACTGACATTATTTGACAAAAAAATTATAATCGTAAAGTCAGTTAACTTCCATCATCCCCCTTCCCCCCATGGGAGGGGTAGTAAAGGCTAAATTTACGAGTTGAGGGCTCAAACTTATTTTCGTGAGGTAATTTTACCTCATGAACACACGTGCTGTGTTAGTGTGTGTGTGTGGAAAAAACTACCGGGTGACAGAGTGCTCAAGCTGCAGCGCCACCTGCTGGGCGGAGTTATATACTACACTGACCTACTAAATCCTTAGCATTATCTAATATATAAAAGCCTAGCGGCGTGTGTGTGTGGCGATGAAGATGACAAGAACCTTTTTAACACCATAAGTAGGTTGATTTGACTAGAATGCATGAGTATCATGCACGGGTTAACTACTTGTGTATATATATATATATATATATATATATATATATTTATATATATATATATATATATATATATATATATATATATATATATATATATATACTGTATAATCTATAAGTCCCATCTCTCTTGTACCCCATTCTTTCTATTAATTAATTACAAATTGTGCCAGGTGAGTCCCAGGTCTCCCATGGCTGCTAATGCTTGGGAAAGACTTGCCTTTAAAAGCTTTGTGCAGGCAAGCCTTTAGCTCAGATAAAAAAGCATAGCATTTTATCATGACCAAAATGGGAAGACTTTGGCATGAGTTGGTGAGATGCGGAGGGGGAAAAAATGGGAGTACATAGTGGGGAAGAACACAACAGTAGTTCATAAAAACTGTGCACACAAATCTGAAAATATTGAGATATTTCTGAGTACATATTTACACCAGCATAGTTCAAACCTCATAAAATGATTGTTTAGAAGAAATAAATTTAGCCAAACTACCATACAATCTAGCAAGAGTCAACTGTAGTAACCTGACTAGTAGTTTGAGGAGGAGCACATGCCCCCTCTGTTAAAAATATGTGCCAAATGCACCACTTCACTAATGGAGAGGTCACTGCCGTGGAATAGGGCACACCCAGAGTCTCCATTTCAAAACTATAATTCACTTTCGAAATCATTGACACTGAGGGAGGAGAAGGCTGCTTCCATGCTTGTGCTATAGGCGCCCTGGTGACATAAAGGACATGACCCAACACATATTTATCCAATTGCGGAGTGGACGGTGGGTAGTGATGTAGGATTGACAATTCCGAAGAGGGTGGACAGAATGCCTAAAGATTGTTTTCAATAACTCAAATACTTCAGCCCATAGGGGTTGTATAACTGGGCAGGACCAGAACGTATGGAAAATGTCTGCTTGGTTTGAGCAGTTATGCCAGCAGAGTGGAGATGTCGAGGGCCACATTATATGTAGCTTCTCAGGGGTAACATATATCCGATTGATAAGCTTAACTAACATTTCTGTATGGTTTAAGCACCTACCGATTTTAAAAGAGTTCTGGAAGATATTCTCAAAATCCTCACTAGAGAACTCTAAGGTGTAAATGTATCAAGGTCCGATATTTTCAGCGTTTTAAAATCTCGACAAATCGCGCGTGATAGTCCCAAAGTCGCCAGATGTATTAAACTGCGATTTTTTTATTCTGATATTAAAAATCGCTGGTCATCTCTGGCGATTTGCTGCAATGTCAAACACTCCTGTCTTTAGCTAACTCTTCTGTGTTTCCTGCGTGATTAGTAAACACATCACTGTTACACTGTTCTGTCTATAGAGCCAGAGGTCCCGGCAGAAGTCAAAAGTTTAAAAATTGATAAAAGTAAAAAAAAAAAAAAAGCATGGGGTCCCCCCGCCAGACCACTATTAATACTACTTTTGCCTGCCTACTGCTGGTTACGTGAAAATTGGGGAAAAAATTTGGGTGGGGTCCTCCCGATTTTCACTTAACCAGCACTAGGCAAACCAGCAGGGGTGGGTGGCACTATAGCAGGGGGACACGTGGCATGGGTCCCCCTGACATAATGACAAACCAACCCTAGGCTGTTCAGCGCTGGGCTGGATTTCCTAGGGAGTGGGGTCCGCCAAAAAAAAAAAGAGCGGTCTGCCCTCTAGGAATAAGCAGCCCAGTGTTGAAAACACTAGGGCTCTTCATACCTCCGTGGGCTGTGGGTACCAGGGTAATAACACCAAAAATAATGTAAAAAAATTAACGGACGCCATTTTCTTCTGTGGAACTACAAGTCCCAGCCAGCCCAGCCTGCCATAAACAGTGTGGGCATGCACCAGCATACCCATGGCAGCAAGGGCATGATGGCACTTGGAGACCCACAAGTGCCAACATGCCCTGACACCCATGGCTGGCTGCGACCTGTAGTTCCACAAAAGAAAATGTTAAATAAGCCACAACTCCCTGTTTACAACCACACAATTTTAATAAAAATAATAAACCAATAAAAACAATACACACCCTCATTGTACAATGTACAAGCAGACCGACGCTGCTGAATACAATCCAGCCGCGAAGTCTATTTATAATCTATGGGGATTCTCTGTAGACTATAAATAGACATTTAAACCCCTATAATCCATGCAAGTTCATAAAGTTCCGTCCTTCTTTTTCACAAAGAAAAAGCCTGAGCCTGCTGAAGAGGTAGACGGTCAAATGAAACTGCACTGAAGATTTTCCTTCACATATTTGGCCATGGCTTGGGTCTCGGGTAAGGAAAATGGGTACACCAGACCTCTGGGCAATGTTTTACCCGGTTGGAGGTCAATCGGACAATCCCAATTACGATGAGGAGGCAGGACCTCTGAACGGACTTTATCGAAGACATCGGAAAAAGGGCTTGAGATGAGGAGGCAGAAGCATCCCAGGATCGGCAGACTGAGTTGACAAAGCCAGTAACGGCTTGACATGGAACAGGCAGCGGGAATGGCACAAAGGGCCCCAAGCTAAGATCTTAGAGGAAGACCATTCAATGTGAAGAGAATGCCGTTGGAGCCAGGGAAGGCCCAGAATAATTAGACTAGTGACCTGATAGAGAATAAGAAAGGAGATGGTCTCAAAATGTAAGGCACCAAATTTAAAGCACCACGATCGAACAGTTTGTGACCGAACTGTTCGATCGTATAAAAGGAGCACAGATTTTCACTAGGCTAGACCTCCGAGGAGCCTACAATTTAATCATCATTCGTAAGGGGGACGAATGGAAGACTTCTTTTAATTCGAGGGATGGCCATTATGAATACCTAGTAATAACCTTTGGGAAGTATATTGCCCCTGAAGTATTTCAGAGCTTCGTGAACGAGATTTACTTTACTCTTGTGTAGTAGTGTACTTAGACAATATTTTGATCTTCTCCAGTGATCTATCTACTCATTGACTCCAAGTAGCTGAGGTACTTACACGTCTGTGAAGAAATCACCTATTCTGCAAGCTCGAAAAATGCTCTTTTGAGACTTCCCAGATGACCTTCTTGAGATGCATCATATCGGGCTATGGCGTACAGATGGACCCAGACAAAGTCCGGGCTGTTCAGGATTGGCCCCTTCCAGTTGGGCTTAAAGCTATTCAGCGTTTTCTAGGATTCGCCAACTATTATCGTCAATTCGGATATTCCACTCTTGTAGCCCCAATTGTGGCACTCACTCAGAAGAGAACTGAAATGAAAACTTGGCCTTCAGAAGCAATTGAAACATTCAGCATCCTTAAAAAGGCTTTCTCTACAGCTCCAATTCTCAGACAGCCTAACCTCTTTCTACCCTTCTTTGTTGAGGTTGATGCCTATACGGTGGGAGTTGGTGTTGTGCTCTCGCAGTATTTCCCACCAGAGTAAAAGTCCCATTCCTGTGCCTTCTTTTATCGGAAATGTTTACCAGCAGAGAAGAACTACGCCATCGGATATGAAGAGCTCCAAGCTATGAAACTAGCTTGATCCGAATGGAGATACCTCCTGGAAGGATCACAGTTTAATCTCCAAACAGCCCAGTGCTTAAACCCTCGCCAGGCACGCTAGTCACTTTTTTTTTCTTGCTTTAACCTACACATTACTTTTAAACTGGGCACTCAAAATAAGAAGGTTGATGCTCTCTCTTTCTCTCGAGCCTTTTACCATGAACACGAACCAGCAGAACTCCTTGTAGAGACCAATTCTAGATCCTAACTGTCCATTGGCCACATCAGTATCTTCTTCGCCTGCGCCGCCACCTGGGAAAACATTTGTACCTTAAACTCTCTGGAAGAAATTACTCCAATGGTATTATGCCTCATGTTTCGCTGGTCATGCTGGAATCGGGAGAAAAACTGAGCCCATTCCAGAAATTACTGGTGGGTTACCCTTCGTTCCGATACAAAACAGTTTGTATCTGCCTGTAATCTCTGTGCACAGCATAAGACCACTTGTATAAGTCCGGTGGGACCTCTAGTTCCTTGGCCTCTACCTACCAGGCCTTGGGTATACATTAACATGGATTTTATTACATCCCCCTACAAGTAAAGGGTTCAACACTGTTTGGGTGGTCATAAACCGCTTTACTAAAATGGCTCACTTTGTGAAATCTTGTTTACCCACCCTCAGCTGCCAAGCTGGCCTGCATATTTGTGAAAGAGATTTTCGGCTACATGGATGTCCCTTGAAGATTGTAGAGGATCGAGGAGTTCAATTTACGTCGAGATTCTGGAGGTCCTTGTGCAAACTTCTTAATATCCAACTCAATTTCTCTTCATCCTACCATACACAGTCTAATGGACAAACCGAGAGAGTGAACCAAGTACTGGAGACATTTATTTGGATCTATTCTTCAACCTCACAAGACAACTGGTCTGATCTCTTGCCTTGGGCAGAATTTGCACACAATAATCTTTACCACGAATCTACCTCATCTACTCCATTTTTTATGATTCATGGGCAACATCCGAACCTCCCTAGGTTTGCTTCCCTCCCACTCACCCACGTGCTTGCAGTTCATAAAACTCATTAGAGTTTTGTCTCCATTTGGACCCAAACCCTTAAATGTCCCAGGAAATCTTCCTCTCAGTACAAACATTTTGCCGTTAAGAAACAACGGACCATCCCTCCTTTAAAAATTGGCAATAAGTTGTGGCTGTCCACTAAGAACATCCGACTTAGGGTGCCATGCATGAAGTTTGCGCACCGATTTATCAGTCCATTCAAGATACTCCAGGGGGTAAATGTATCATGCTGAGAGTTTTCCAGCGGGTTTGAAAAGTGGAGATGTTGCCTATAGCAACCAATCAGATTCTAGATTTCATTTTGTGGAATGTACTAAATAAATGATAGCTAGAATCTGATTGGTTTTTCAAACCCGCCGGAAAACTCTCAGCTTGATACATTTACCCCCAGGTCATTAATCCTGCTTCGGCGAAATTTAAGTTGCCCGCTGCTCTACGGCTTTCCAACACCTTTCATGTGTCCTTACTCAAACCTCTCATCATTAATCGATTTTTCCTCATTAGGACATCTCCAGCACCTCTTGATGAGGAATTTGAGATAAATGAATTCATGTATAGTAAGATTTCTCGTGGTAAGCTTAAGTATCTTGTGGATTGGAAGGACTTCTGTCCTGAAGAACGCACATGGATTGACTCTTCTGATGTCCAGGCTCATATCCTGGTGAAGATATTCCATTCTAGAAATCCTAAGAAACCAACGCTTAGGTGTCCAGTGTCCACCTTTAAAAGGGGGGTACTGTCACACATTGCACCAGCTAAACCTGCATTATGGTCACTGTTGTCACCTGTTTCTCTCTTTCTGCATTCACTTGCTGAGCTAAAATGTGCAGGTATACACCTGATCTACTCAATACTTCCTGCATTCTCTTGATTGGCTAATTGCATGTCAGCTCTGTTTATTTAAAGCCCTTTCTTCTCTATCAAGTTGCCAGATCTTCAGGTCGACTCTCCTGTTCAGATGTCCTGTTCCCTGGCTCCTGTTTGCTGCCTGTTCTCTGAAGTCTCCAGCACATCTATCCGCAGATTATCACAGCCTTTGTGACTACTGCACTACCCTGTGGTAAAGCTCTGCAGATTATTGCTACCTGTTCTTTGAAGTCTCCAGCACATCTATCCGCAGATCACCACAGCCTTTTTGACTACTCCACTTCCCTGTGGTAATGCTCAGCAGATTATTGCTACCTGTTCTCTGAGTCTCCAGCACATCGATCCGCAGATCATCACAGCCTTTGTGTCTACTCCACTATCCTTGTGGTAAATGCTCTGCTGGTTATTGCTAGCAATGCTACCAGCCTCCTGTGTTAATCAGCACACTGCTCTACTGTCTCCTAATCTCTCTAGTAGGTCTTGAAGGATATCAGAGTTCTCGGCCTCTCTGGCTGTTCACAGTAAACACTCATTTAAATGGAAGTAGTGGACCCGCAAAAGAGTGTTTCTAGGCTGGGTATCGCGGGCAGCCCATGTCCTGGGAAGCCTGTTAATGCGGTCTATAAGTAAATCTTGAGCAGAGGCCGCTAGTAGCAGTATCTGGAAGAGGCCCGTGGCAAAAGAATAAAGGTCTGCGTTGGATACTTGATCTGAGATTCCATGTATCTTAATATTGTTACAGTGGGATCTATCCTCCATTTTGTCTTTCATGAGGCCCAGTTCTGACTGAATTTGTTCATGGGAGGTTATTTAGTTCATTGTGACATGACACTACATGATGGGTCCTGTTGCCCAGTTCCACCACCTCTGACTGTAGAACCTTGAGAAAGGAGAACATCTCAGAGAACAATTCCTCCTTTAAAGTGGCTAACAGATGTTGCATAGATTTAAGATTTAGGGGTGACTGGAACATCCGGGTTGTCCTGAAGTTGAGTGTCACTCAGAGATGGGGGATCAGATTAAGCTGCGTTTGGTAGCAAGCATGCCACACCTAAGTGTTCTTCTCCCTTAGATAACGTGGAGACGGAGCTCGACCTCTGAGGTTTGAAAAAGGGAAGCTGAGGAGGCTATAGCTTCATTATACCTAATCACATGTCCATTAAGAGATGAGAATGGAGTTGTGTCTTCACAGCCATAAAGTCTGTTAATGCAGACTTCAGACCTCCCTAAAAGCCAGGAGAATTGATTCCAGTTGCAAATTTAGTTAGAAAGATCCTGCACAACCGTGGTTGTTGGCTACAATGAGCAGGTCTTGAGTTGAATACTACATTCAATTTGTATATTTTGGGGTTCTGCCAGAGATAGGAAGCTGCTGTACATTCCAGAGTCAGAAACAGTTGTTTTGCACCGTAGCATATAGATGTTGAGCCACCCATATGTATAGTCAATGAAATTGGCTGCTTACCTACAAAGTATTCACACGCAGCTTAGAGGAGTTGATGTAGATCAGAGCAATATCTTTCTTAACAGTACCTCCCTCTATATCAGCTGAATAATCCCTCTGCTTGAGTAAGTAAAGAGAGACAGATGAGAGCTGGAGCTACACTTATTTGTGACAGGTTATGTCCTTCTAGGAAGAGCAGAGCTCAGTGTGCCTTTTCAGGTGTGATGTAATGCCAGGGTCCACCGGAAGTGAAGCAGATAATGGCGCCAGAGACTTCCGGCACTTTTCGTTATGGCGGCTATGTGTGTTAACTCCCCTCTCTATATGTCCAGCCAGGCAGTGCACAGTGGCAACACTCACTAGGATCACCATTGATCCCGGTGAGTAGTTCCCAGTCGAGCCACATCACCTCGCAATCACCCGCAGCTCTGCTGTGCAGGGTAGGCACTAGGCGGTGGATCCTCTGCGCCGCGGGATTGTCAGGGTGGAAGTGGTAGGTTCTATGTCCAATAAGTAATGTAAGTGTTTCCCCTGGCCTCCAGCAAGAGTCTGGTCAGGACCGACGGATACGTCAGTGATCAGGCCCAATATTAGTTATAGGGGCACAGAGCGTCCATCGACGCAATGCTACCAATCCTAGATGGGCTGTGGGTGGTCCCTGTGATTACGGGAGCAGCTGACACCAAGGAGAGGGGCAGAATCCGTGGTTGTCTGGCAATTTATTTTAGCATGGAGAGGAGCTTGGCAAAACGCCTTCTGTTCACTATGGCCACCAAGCCACGCCCCCTTGTTCTCCTACTTTAGATCAATTTGGACTTTGACACAATAGCTCAATGCTTGGGCCGAGCAGCAGAATCAGCTTGTGTATGACCAAAATGAGGTAGGGGCCTATATGTCTTAAATTGCCCCAACAGACTAGTTTAATGAAAATAACATGTCCACAAAGGTAGACTTATATTAAAGGACAGAATAAAATATGGCATTATGTGCTTTTGTTTTGTTTTCTATGGAAAATTCATCTAAAGTATTGTGTGTGTTTTATAAATGTATCAAAATACCACACATTAGTCTTTGAAAGACTGAGAAACCAGGACCACTTATAAGACCAAAGACACTGCTTTTTATAAATGTCCATCTTATTTGTTGCATCATCATCATCGCTATAGCACCACTAATTCGCCAGCACTGTACAGAGAACACACTCATATCAGTACCTGTCCCATTGGAGCTTACAATCTAAATTTCCTAACATACACAGACAGAGAAAGAAACTATGGTCAATTTGATAGCAACCAATTAACCTACCAGTATGTTTTTTTGGAGTGTGGGAGGAAACCGAAGTACCCCGAGGAAATTCATGCAAACACGGGGAGAACATACAAACTCCACACAGTTAAGGCCATGGTTGGAAATCAAACTCATGACCCCAGTGTTGTGAGGCAGAAGTGCTAACCACTAAGCCACCTTGCTGCCCAATTGTGATTGTTGCATAGAACAGTCCATGTTCTAAAGAGTAAATCAGGACACACATATAGTTTTGTCTTTCAATATGACTTTGATGGCAGATTGGAATAAATCAAGAGATAACGAGATACATTGCAGTGAAGACATAAAAATTGTATACCATGTCAATCGGCTGGGTTGAAACTTTTCGATATGTCATTTTTATTGAACAATCAGATTGAAGCATGTATTTGATTAATCATTTGATTCACTATAAGCAAATGTATATTTCCGATGGTACCCAGATTAAAATTCTGACATTGGTGATTATTGCTTTTTCTGTACCAAAAATTATCTGTAAACTGTCAAATGTTACAAAGTTTGATAGCTCATAGGCTCTGTGATTCAAAATGAATAAATTTGTATGTGTGCCGGGTGAGCTACAATACTTTGTACTTTATCCCAGTAGCACACCTGATTTGTCATAATATTTTTTAAGAAGTATTTTTGACCTGTGTAGTTAATAAAGGGTTAACCAGGTCACTGCATATCTGTGTACAAAAGCACTGGGGAAGTGGAAGAGCAGCTGGTGGAATTTAGCAGCATTCTGCTCCAGCGCCCTTGTGTTCTAGGGCTTGAAATTGATTTTCTTCTCTTGGCACATGGAGAGCCAGACTGAGCACTGTGTCCCAAAATCCAGCACCACAGTACTGGCGTTGAGATTGCAAACACATCATACTGTCCAGACCCTGCAATGACTACTGTTAACATGCACACCACTCATTCTTAGAAAGATACTTTCAGGGACAGGTAGGGTAGGTTTGCAAGAGACATCTCAAGCCAACCAAAACAAATGAAACACAACAAGGGTCATTTACAAAGTTCAAAAAATCTCATATTGCAAATGCCATTTGCCCCTATTTTTGTACAAATGCACCCAATTTTAAGCAAGATTTTGTGAAAACAGTTGCATCTGCTGGAATCCAAAAAGATCACTTTATGCGAAACACAAAGTGACACATGACAAAAACAAATTGATTTAAGACATTCACGAGGCTAAACTGAGTTTATTTCATACTTACCTACTTTCTTCAGCTCCCTTCCGGGAGCCAGCCAGTGGAGGGGGGCGTGAAGGGGCGGGGTGGCCGAAATCGCGTCATTTCGGCCCCGCCCCCTGTGACGTCATGACGCAAATTGCGTCATTTGACAGCGGGGGCGGGGCCAAACGCCGCGATTCACCGGGAATCGCGGCGTTTGGGATCTAATTCTGCCCACTTCACTAGGAAGTGGGGCACTTCCTAGTGAAGTGGGCAGAATTCGGGAGATTGCCACACTCGCCCGGGAGTCCGGGAGACTCTCACAAAATGCGGGAGTCTCCCGGACATTCCGGGAGAGTTGGCAAGTATGGTTTATTTCACTTTTATGCATCCCAAGATTTTATTTGCCTTTAGCAGACACTGCCTGGCACTGTGTGCTAATACATAGCTTTCTGCCAACAAGTTTTCCTCATTTATAATCTCTTTTATATGTAAGAAGCATAGTTGTTTTCATGGCCTAGGTCAGTGTTGGCTAACCTGTGACACTCCAGGTGTTGTGAAACTACAAGACATAGCATACCCTTCCAGCAATAAGCTGCTTTATATTGGCAAAGCATGCTGGAATTTGTAGTTTCACAACACCTGGAGTGTCACAGGTTAGCCAACACTGGCCTAGGTGTATAAACCTACACGTATCTACTTTAAATGTCATCTTCCATGTCAAGGCCCATGTTTGCTATTTTGTCTAGATAAATCTGTAGCAAGCTATTTTCCTTTTCTGTATTAATAATCCTAAATAGCTTAGTTTTAACAGCAAATATGGACAGTATTATTTTTCTGGGCAATCGTTACGATTATTAATAAAAAGATTAAAAAGGACAATGGTAAATACTGATCGCTGTGATACACTACTATTAAAAACATACTGGTAGGTTAACAAATTGACACTTGTCTGTGTGTGCCTCTGTCTGTGTGTGTGTATGTTAGGGAATTTAGACTGTAAGCTCCAATGGGGCAGGGACTGATGTGGGTGAGTTCTCTGTACAGCGCTGCGGAATTAGTGGCGCTATATAAATAAATAATGATGATGATGATGATGATATTAGCTTTAACACAGTCTGAAAAGGTTTCATTTATAACTAGAGATGGGCGGGCTCGGTTCCTCGAGAACTGAACCCACCCGAACTTTGGCAATCCGAGTACCGCGCCGAGTGTGATATTCCCCACTTCTAAAAAAGCTATTTTCTGACTGCTGAAATTCTAATATACCAGCACAGTATATATCTGAATTTGCACTACAAAGTGTTTGGGGTGTCATATTCCCCCCTTCTAAAAAAGCTATTTGCTGACTGCTGAAATTCTAATATACCAGCACAGTATATATATGAATTTGCTCTACAAAGTGTTTGGGGTGTCATATTCCCCCCTTCTAAAAAAGCTATTTTCTGACTGCTGAAATTGTAATATACAAGCACAGTATATATATTAATTTGCACTACAAAGCGATTGGTGTGTAATATTCCCCCCTTCTAAAAAACTATTTGCTGACTGCTGAAATTCTAATATAGCAGCACTATATATTTCTGAATTTGCACTACAAAGTGTTTGGGGTATCATTAAAATGGATTCACAGCAGTACACATATGAGCAGGAGATGCTAGCAGGGATTAAACTGTATTTTTTGTAATTTGCACTATTAAGTGTAGGGTGTAATATACACCCAAAGAAAAAAGGTGCTTTGGTCATTTTTATTTATCGTACAGTTTTTGCAGGCTGCTTTTTTGTAACTTTCACTATAAGGGTAGGGTGTAATATACACCCAGCTGGCTTTTTACTTTGGATTTCAATAGCTCTTTTTAGTGCGTTGTCTGGCACCCTGGATTGGTGTGTGTCTGATAAAAGTACACATCCCGGGGGGGGTCAGCGCTCATTGACATTTATTAGCTGTAGAATTAAGCAGGGCATAGCAGGGATTAAACTGTATTTTTCGAAATTTGCACTAATAAGTGTAGGGTGTAATATACACCCAACAAGAAAAGGTGCTTTGGGCATTTTGATTTATCGTACAGTCTTTGCAGGCTGCTTTTTTGTAACTTTCACTATAAGTGTAGGGTGTAATATACACCCAAAGAGAAAAGGTGCTTTGGGCATTTTGATTTATCGTACAGTCTTTGCAGGCTGAAAGTGTATGAAAAGCATATTGTGACCTGTGAGATGGTCAAAATTGAATGGAAATGACTGCAAATTAGTGTTAGTGAGGTTAATAATAATGTAGGTACAAAATAATACCTAAATTATGTTATTTTACTCCAAAAAATGGAATTTTTGTAAAAAATAGCAAAATCAAAACCAAACCAAAACACAGGGGTCAGTGAGCATCTCTATTTATAACCACCCTTATTGCATATTGTCCAGATGGAATGATTCCACCTTTCACTGCAAATAATAGAATTCTGACAGCTGTGATTTTACAAACATGCAATACAGAAATGCTAGACACTTCATCAGGAGAGATTGATCTTGCTCAGGGCTGTCTATAAGGCAGATAATAGGTCCACACTAAGCGCTGGAATACTGATTGCAGCAGATAACAACTCCTAATGCAGCTGCACATAAACTGCAAGTAGATTATGTAGATAATAGTATAAAAGAGAAGTTGTTGCAGCGCTATCAGGTTTCCAATTAATAAAAGATCACAGAAACATAAAAAAAAGAAAATCTTTGTCCAATGTTGGAATTTTACACATACAGACAATCCGTGAGTTTAGTAGAGTAGCGATGTCTAGTAATGGTTTGGAATATTTAGTAAAGCATTCATTATTTTCTTGAATCATCATTTTAATTTATCATTCAGAACTTTGATAGACATCGCTACTCTACTAAGCTCACGCATTGTCTGTATGTGTAAAATTCCAACATTGGACAAAGATTTTCTTTTTTTTATGTTTCTGTGATCTTTTATTAATTGGAAACCTGATAGCGCTGCAACAACTTCTCTTTTATACTATTATCTACATAATCTACTTGCAGCTTATGTGCAGCTGCATTAGGAGTTGCTATCTGCTGCAATCAGTATTCCAGCGCTTAGTGTGGACCTATATCTGTTTTACACACTGTCTATAAGGCAGCTTGCAGGCCAGAACTGGACCTCTATGGCTCTTTTGTGGCCCCGACTTTCTTAACAAAATCTATAATCCGACATATTTTTTTTATTTAATACCTTGGGAGAACTGATAATAGACCCAATCAATAAACTATAAGAGAGGTACAAATGTGGGTAAACTGAGAATCTGTCCGATTTCTATAACGGTTCTCTGATGACTTCTAAAGTGCTCATTTTGTTGGAGGTAATACTGCTGTCTTCTGGCCCCTTACTTCCCTGAACTTCAATAAAGCATTCAGAAAATGCATAAAACAGCTAGAACTAATTTATTCCTGAAGCCACACCAACACTCTGAGTGTGGTGTCACCACAACACTCTGATACACCCTGAGACACCCTGAGATAACACTTGAGGACTCCCCTGAGCTGACCAGTATTACAAAATTATCAGATGGCTCTGAAAGAGTTATTCTCATCATAATTTACTAAATGCCTTTTAGCCAACCGCTTCAGATTGCACCTTTAATCTGCCATATGGCTGCCCACCCAGGCTTTTGTATATGGCGCACAGTAAGTAGGCAGATACAGCAGTACTTTATACTATGACTCAGAGCAGCAGACAGGAAAACACATTGTCTGTAATCAATCAGTCATTAACTAGTATACAAATTAGCCTCTCAGTAACATTTTCCAAAGCTGCTAATCTCAGAGTACTTTCACACAGATACTCTTTAATACAGAATTCCATGCTGCTCACAAATCTTTATTACTTTAGGTTTTTCACTTGTATAAGAAACAAGGGCTTTCCTGCTGTTTTAGTGCATAACTCAGCAATATTTTACATTAGACAAGCTATTTTAGGCTTGCCTCTTCAAGACCTGAATGGTTTACAGGAGTAAAAGCAGGATGCAATGAAAATACTCATACAATATATTTGGTTTCATGGATTCAGCTTAGTACTGTACAACACCAAAGTATATTCCAGTGACAGAAACAGGCAAAGTGCCATAATATTGGAGTCTTAGGTGCAATATGAGGTTGTATTATGTTAAAGGCAAAGTGTACGCTAGTTACAGGTAGGATTTAGTTGTACATATTGTTCCATAAATGTTCAAGGAAACATTATTCTATTAGGGGTGCAGGCACATTTCTATGGCAATAGTCACTTTATTTCAAACTTATTTCCAGCACAGTGCTTAATGGTGTAAAATTGAAGAAAATATATCTTATTTTTCTATTTTAGCTCTTAAGTTTCAGTAAAGTATCGACTTAACACTTACCTCATGTCAGTTTTAGTATGAGAGAGGCCATTAAGCCGAAGGAGTTTAAAAGCATGTGTTGTGAGCTGAATATGTTACTTACCAACAAGGGGTTAAGCCTGCGACGGAATCAGCCAATTGGAACAAGGTGGGAGTGGTTGTGGAAAGAATATATCCAGCAGCAGAAGAGGGAGAGCTTCCTGTTTCCTGGATCCGGATAACAGGCAGCATCAGGCTAAGTAGTTCTTTTATATTGCATTTTCTGTCTTGTCTGCTCTTATATTTCTCCCGCTTCCTCCATCTCCTTTACTCTTCTCTTAGTTTGCTTTATCTCCTTCTTCTTCCCCTCTTTTCAGTCCTTGTTCTCCCCCCCCCCCCCTCCGTGCCATGTCATCCACCCGGCCCCGCCGTTCTAGGTCTGTCCCCTCCAGGTTTCCCCCCCCTCTGCCTCCTCCTCCCCGTTCCGTGGCTTCCACGGAGGCTCCTTCCCCCGTTTCCCGGGCTGCCGCTCCCCCCCCCCTTTCAACCCAGCGTGTATTGCCGGGTCCGTCCGGCGGGTCTGGGCGGGGGGCGGGGCGTGGTTCCAGCGATTCCGCTGCCGCGAGGGGTCCTCGCGGGGCTGGCATCAGGCGGCCTAGGAGGGCCAAGGCGCCGAGGCGGGCGGCTAGGCCGCTTGTTACAGGCGCAGGCTCCAGGAGGACAGGATCAGCTCGCGCTAGGGGCAGGGGATCTCCTTCCCCGGCGCCCGCGGCGCCAGGTCACTTCCGGCCCTGGTTCCCTCAGCCAGCCCCTGCTGCTGGGCTCAGTAAGGGGGGGTCCACAGTCGCTAATTCAGTGGGGGCAGAGGTTCCAGCTCCCCCTGCCTGTCCCCAGGGGCTCCCATCTCCCTATAGGGGCCTGGGCCCCATTATATTTGACCCCCCTCCTGTTTCCCCATCCCTCTCCAGCAACCAGGTTCACGGGCTTCCCGGGGCTCAGCCCCTCATCAATAGGCATCAGGATATCCTCCCCCTGTTGCCAGCATTCCATGGGGCATTAACGGGCGGTACCCCCCCCCCTCCCTTTTCCTCGTTCCAGAGACAGCCCCCCTCCCACCTCATCCCCCCTACTTTTTTCCTTGGAATCCTCGGGTAGGGTCGGGATATCATCTAACCAGGCCCCCGGGCTGTTGGGGCCAGCCCCGGTCAGTTTTTCTAATAACTGGGGAGCATTTTCACATCAGGCCCCCCCCCGCAGTCCCTTCTGTAATTCGGTCTTCCGGCCCTTCAGTTCCAGCTGGCAGCTGGCCTTTTACACCGGCACCATTTTACCAGCCCGAGGCTGCCAATACTAGCACCCAGGGGTTGCTGCCATACCCCCCCAAAGATTTCAGGCCCGTTCTAGATGGGGGAAGTGAGTGGTCGGCCCCCTATCCTTCCTTGTCGGGTCAGTACCTTCACGTGTATCCTAGACCCTCCTTTTATAATTCTGCTGTGTGTTCTAGTAGGGATCCTCAGCTTCCCCCACCAGAACAGCTACGGGACCGTAGTCAAAGGGTCCCTCCTCCCGCTGGTTTCTACGGTCATCTCTCGAATGCTTCTCCCTTAGTCACCCCGGCAGAGGTCCCACCTCACGTTTCACACAGTTTGTCTCCCCCGCATGCTAACGTGTCTTCTCATCCAGTGACACAGGTGCAGCTGTCCTCCGCAGGGACTCAGGTGGACGAGGGCGGGGCAACGAGTCTTCAGCTGCGGGGAGAAGAGTCGGTGCAGGCAACAACGCAGCAAGGGGCTCGGCAGAGTGGATCGGAAGATGAGGACGTACCGGGGGCCGTTCGGCAGGAGGCACTGGGAGCATCCGGTGAGTATGAGGGCTCTACTATATGCAATACACATTACATGTCTGATTCTAGCATTTCAACTACCAGTGCAGAGTCAGCTTCATCTTCCCCTAGGCAGGGTCAGCGCAAGCTGATTAAAATACTTAACACTCATTTTGGGGGAGCTAAGAGGAAGAGCAGGGACAGGTTAGATACCACCTCTTCCACACCGACAGGAGGCCCGCTAGTGAAGTGTGAGAACACAGCATTGTCGATAGGCATTAGACGCAGCATGAGATATAAGATTAAGAGAGGGTATTATGTTGACATATTTGAGCTGACAGCGGACACGCAGAAAGAGTTGGCGGCCGCGTGCGCAAGAGGTGGAGTTGGTGAGGATGCGTATAGAAATTTTTCTAACTGGCTAACGGGGTACTGTGTTTTCTCGGCCTGCTATTTAGAAACGAGACCAGATGCAATTATAGACGTTTGGAAATATCTCCATTTAATTAACGAAATGCATAGTTGTGAACGCCCCGGGACCTGGAGGTTGTATGATAAGCTTTTCCGAGAGAAAGTGCACGGCCAACATTATATGCCCCTGGCCTATAAGGACGTAGAAATCTGGATGAGATTGAACAGAGCCCAGATGGGAGGGGTGCACATGGGGTACGGCCCCCCGCAGTCAGCTAGGTTTCAGTACGGGGGGAGACGTGGTGCTCCCCTGTCCTCAAGGAATCGGTGCTTTGCTTTTAACAACTCCTCATGCGGGAGGGGGGAGGCATGCCGTTACAGACACGCCTGCTCCAATTGTAGAGGAAGTCATCCCCTCAAAGACTGCCCTAGGGGCACCGTTGGCGTCGGTAGGGGACGGGGAGGGGCAGGGAGTGCTATCTAAGGCGGTGTCTCCCATTATATTCCCTATCCTTTGTAGGTGGCTGGCTCTGTATCCGGATGCGGCCCAGGCCTCTTTCCTTAGAGAGGGTTTTCGCCTCGGTTTCCGCCTCCCCATTGACAGTGGGGTGACGGGTACCGCCGCCAGGAACCTTCGTTCCGCATATTTACATCCTGACATTCTGGCAGAGAAGGTTGGTAAGGAGATAGGCCTGGGACGTATGGTGGGCCCCTTTTCATCCCCCCCATTCAGGATTTAGTCATTTCCCCGGTCGGGATAGTACCAAAAAAGGCCCCGGGAAAATTTAGATTAATTCAGCATTTGTCTCACCCAGCGGGCAACTCGGTTAATGATGCGATTGACCCTACAATTAGCTCAGTGGTGTACCAGTCTTTCGATGATGCTTTAACTTTAGTTAGGGAGTTTGGCAAGGGAGCGATGATGGCTAAATTGGACATAGAATCCGCTTTTCGCCTCCTCCCTTTGCATCCCGAGTCCTTTAAATTTATGGGTTTTAAAATTAGTAACGAGTACTATGTGGATCTATGCCTGCCAATGGGCTGCTCGGTTTCATGCGCATATTTTGAGGCTTTTAGTTCCTTCCTCCACTGGTGTGTCGGGGCGGGAACTGGACACCGCGGAATAGCTCATTATCTGGATGACTTCCTGTTTATAGGCCCAGCCAATTCCCCTTGTTGTAAGGACATTTTGTTTTCAGCACAAGCGCTATTCCGGGTGATGGGCGTACCAATAGCTGCAGACAAAACAGAGGGCCCAGCCACATGCTTGGCCTTTTTAGGCATAGAAATTGACACAATAGAAGGTTGTTGTCGTTTACCCCCTGATAAAATTGTTAAATTACAGTCACTGATTGAAGAAGTTATGTCGTCCTCGTCCTGCTCTTTACGGAAGGTTCAATCTCTGTTAGGCTCCTTCAATTTTGCTTGTCGGGTGATACCTATGGGCCGAGTGTTTTGTAGAAAATTGCAACTAGCAACGTCGGGTTGCCGTAGTCCCCATTCTCAAGTACGGCTGTCAGAGGAAATTAGGGAGGATTTGGTTGTATGGAAGCGGTTTCTGGCATTTTTCAACGGTATACGGGTATGGCCAACACCCCCAGTATCCAGTACGTCCTTGGACTTACATACAGACGCATCTGGCTCGAAAGGTTTTGGTGCTTTTTTCCAGGGAGAGTGGTGCGCGGCGCCTTGGCCGCAGGCATGGGAGGATGAGGGGTTGGTCCGGAACTTGATAACTTTGGAGTTGTTTCCCATAATAGTGGCTTTAGAGTTGTGGTCTGATCGGTTGCGCGGTAGGAGTGTGGTATTTTGGTGTGATAACCTGGGCGTGGTCCAGGCTATTAACAAACAGAGTGCCTCATCACGCCCGGCGATTAACTTGTTACGAGTCTTGGTATTGAGATGCCTAGAGTGTGATATTAGTTTTCGAGCACGGCACGTTCCTGGCGTAGAGAACCAGATAGCAGACTCTCTTTCTCGTTTTGACTGGCAACGTTTTAGGTCTCTGGCCCCGCATGCCCGTGTAACGGGCTTACAGTGTCCCCCTTCTGTTTGGCAGATGATACGATAGGTATAAAGTGGCTAGCGGAGGCGTCCTTGGCTCCTGCGACTAGAAGGTGTTATCAAGGGGCATGGGAACGTTGGTTGGGTTACCAGGCGTCTTTCAACGGCAGCATTTCAGGTCAGATTCCCTCTATTACGGGCTTTATGTGGAACCAGTATAACGAGGGGGTGTCTAAAGCGAGAATGGGGTCTCTCTTAGCCGGTAGTTCATTCATGGCTAGGCTTAATGGTACACAAGATCCCACAAAATCATTTATTATATCAAAGGCTTTGAAAGGTTGGTCTAGAATGCAGCCGATGAAGAGTGACACTCGCCGGCCTATTGACGGCCAAATTTTAGCTAGGCTGGTAGAAGTTTTGCAGAAGCTAGCTATGGATGATTATGAGGCTTTGCTGTTCGGGTTAGCTTTCTCAGTAGCGTATCACGGTGCTTTCAGAATTAGCGAGCTAGTAGCCAGATCCAAGAATGACGTAGGGGGGGCTTTACTGTCTAGAAACGTGATTTTACAACCTAACGTTATGCGCTGTAAGATAGTTAAGTCAAAAACAGACCAGTTAGGCCGAGGTCATTGGTTGACAATTACAGAACAGCAGGGAGCAGTTATATGCCCAGTCATAATGGCCAATAAATTCGCTAGTCTCCGGCCCACGGGGGAGGGTGTGTGGTTAACTCATATGGACAAGACACCGTTAACTAAATTTCAGTTTAACGCCTTGTTGAAACGGGCGATAGGGGAAATAGGTCTAAATCCTGCAGACTATGGTACTCATTCTTTCAGGATAGGGGCTGCCACTGCCGCTGCAGTTGGGGGTGCATCTGTCCCCGAGATTCAAGCACTAGGGAGATGGAGGTCACAGGCATATAAGAAATACATCCGGCCTTATAAGGAGCCTTGAAAGGGCTCTTACTGCACAGTCTTGCATCTCCTCAAGTCTTCAGTTTTCTCTATCGCTTTCATCTTATCTTTTTCTCCTCTATCACTTGGTGACTCAGGGCTGTGCTGCTCGCTGTGTTGAACGGGGGCGTGAAGGGATTTTCTCCCCTTGTTTCCTTGGCAAGGCCTGATTAGTGTGTGTGCCTCCCAGGGTTATAAGGGGTTTTTTTACCTTCATGTGGGTTACCAACTTTCCTTTTCATTTGTTTAAGAGTTAGAATAAATTAGTTTTGAGAATAAATAAAATTAAATAAAAATAAATAAGTAAATATTAAAAAGTTGAACAGGTGTCCCTCATATGGGGAATAATGTGTAGCTAATGAAAAAGTTTTCTTCCGTGGCAAATACTTCAAGTAAACGGGGGTGGCCCCTCTGGTAAGGAGGGGCTATTTCCAGCAAGAAGGCTGCAGAATTAGAACACGTTTTGTGGTAGTCGTTATGGTTTTAGATATGGGTATGATCTGATGAGAATATTTATTTTGTCCTAGGTTCCACGGTGACGACGACGCGAATATGGGTCGTGGGGCATTCGTTTGTTTTTTGGGCAGCGAAGCACAGATTAGCGGATAGGCGGTTCGGTTTTAAACACCCAGTTGACATCAGGTGGTTGGGCAAAAGGGGCATGTTATGGGCGGAGTTGATTCCCACATTGTGTAAGGAAATGGAGGAACATGGTACCCCCGATATAGTTGTGATTCATCTGGGAGGTAATGACGTGGGTAGAGGAAAATCCCTAGATTTAATCATAAACATTCGTGAGGGTCTTGTACAGATACACGCCCGATGGCCTTCAATAAAGTTTTGTTGGTCTAATATTATTCCCCGGTTGTCTTGGAGGTCATCTATTCCCCCGGCCACATTGATAAGGGTGGTTAAAAAGATTAACGGGTACGCTAGGCAGAACGTTAAAAGCATGCAAGGGGTAGTGATAAGTCATCCTGGGTTAACGGTGGACAGGAGACATCTTTTCAGAGCGGATGGGGTGCATTTGTCGGCAGAAGGAATGGTTTTATTTATAGAAAGTATTTTTTCGGAGTTGAGGGGTTTAGTTTTTTCTTTAGGTGGCGGGCCGCGTGGTCCATAAGAACACACGGCTGTGGTGGGAGAGCATGGCAGTCAGATGGTTGTTAAACATACGGTACGTAAGTGTGGGCAATGTAGCCTTGGTTCCCTCGTCGTTATCAGACTCGTTGATGCTCTAGTAAGGAGTATCAGGTTTTGCCTTGAAAGGGTTTGACCAGTTTTGAGTCCAGAGGGTATTGAGTTAATTTATAGTCGATAGTACCGGCCAATAGATAAGGTTTTAAACCAGGTTGGTGGAAAAGAGACGATCTTCCACAATATTGGTTTATGTTGGTCTAGCTGGCTGCCCTGCTCTTCGCCACCTATATAAAAAAGGTCCAAATTGTTGATAGAAATTTTGATAGATTTTGATAGAAATAAAATAATAAAAGAAAATAAAAATAAATAAAATAGTTTATAGAAAATAAAATAAAAATAAAATAAAAATAAAAATAAAAATTAATAACAAAAATAAAAGGACCTTTTTATTTCCAAACTTAAGTCGGTGTCCGTGTCTTTATTTCATGGTTTCTAAGTATGGTGTAAGGTTAACACAAAGGTGGTTTTACATATGGGGGGGGAATCAACACTATGCATTTTAGTATGAGAGAGGCCATTAAGCCGAAGGAGTTTAAAAGCATGTGTTGTGAGCTGAATATGTTACTTACCAACAAGGGGTTAAGCCTGGGACGGAATCAGCCAATTGGAACAAGGTGGGAGTGGTTGTGGAAAGAATATATCCAGCAGCAGAAGAGGGAGAGCTTCCTGTTTCCTGGATCCGGATACCCACCCACCCGCCCTGTATTAAGTATATCAGGTTTACTTCTTGTCACGAGGAACGAAGGTTAGCGGTGGGAGAGCATGGCAGTCAGATGGTTGTTAAACATACGGTACGTAAGTGTGGGCAATGTAGCCTTGGTTCCCTCGTCGTTATCAGAATCGTTGATGCTCTAGTAAGGAGTATCAGGTTTTGCCTTGAAAGGGTTTGACCAGTTTTGAGTCCAGAGGGTATTGAGTTAATTTATAGTCGATAGTACCGGCCAATAGATAAGGTTTTAAACCAGGTTGGTGGAAAAGAGACGATCTTCCACAATATTGGTTTATGTTGGTTTAGCTGGCTGCCCTGCTCTTCGCCACCTATATAAAAAAGGTCCAAATTGTTGATAGAAATTTTGATAGATTTTGATAGAAATAAAATAATAAAAGAAAATAAAAATAAATAAAATAGTTTATAGAAAATAAAATAAAAATAAAATAAAAATAAAAATAAAAATTAATAACAAAAATAAAAGGACCTTTTTATTTCCAAACTTAAGTCGGTGTCCGTGTCTTTATTTCATGGTTTCTAAGTATGGTGTAAGGTTAACACAAAGGTGGTTTTACATATGGGGGGGGGAATCAACACTATGCATTTTAATCAGCTCTGATCTCCCTCTTCCTCCCTCCCAACAGTGGTACTCACCATGCAGCTCTCCTTGTTCATTATTGCAGCACCTATGAAAGTTATCAGCCTTGTGCATTTTTTAATGCATGAGGCTAATACGCATTCTCCTCAGAGCACTGTCCGAGTGCTCCAAGGAGACTTCAAGCAGAATGCCACACAATCACGTGTTCAGAGAGGTAGTGTGTTCACTTCCTGTCTGAGCAACATTGGAAAATTTGTCAAAACTAAAGGTAAGTGTGTAAGCAGGCAATGAAGGTGGCAATGAGAGATAAGAAGTCTATGAGAGAGATAGGATAAGGGCAGTGAGAGAGATATGAGGGTGGCAAAGGGAGAGATATGCAGGGCCACCATCAGAGGGGTAAAGGGGACACTGTTATATTAGAAGCGCACTGGTAGGGAACTTTTATAATAATTTGCAAAAGCTATTTTTTTCTGATTGATTTATTAATTATTGTTTGCCTTGGTTTATCTGGAATGAACTTGAAGTTTATGCTTGCAACTTTTTTTGTAGTTGTCTGTGCCTTACTTGAAGGAAATAGGTAATCTGCACTTGAACAAATGTGCAAAATTGTGCTATATAAAAGCAGGCTTTAAAAGAGACGCATTACTTTTTTTAGTGTGTGCAACAATTATATTGTGTCTTTTTACTTTTTTTTAAATAAATAATGGCGACTTACCATTTTCAGTTTTTTTTTAAAGCTGTCCAACCACCTAGGTAATTTTTTTTAGTGAGAAAGCTGGAGCCACAGGTGCTGTTACATTAATTTTGCTAACCAACTTTAAATGGCAGCTGTGGAGCGGTGGAAGCATATAGAAAGGGGCTTGTGATTGAATCCTCCACCTACCCACCCACCCACCACAACTGGATTTCAGCCAGGCTGTAAGAGGAATGTAGGAGAAAGAAGGATGATACCATGCTCTTAATTTTAGACCTTAGGGTCCCCCTATCTTAAGTGCCACAGCCACACAAAAACCTTTATCTGCTTTGCATGTGGGGATTCAAGGCAGGGGCGAGCCCGCCTCAATTCAACCATGGTAGTGTCCGGGAGCTCAAGGGTCACAGGCAATACGGCAATAATCAGGAGACAGGCAAAACGTCAGGAGGCAAGCAATCACAGGAACACTGGAAACGCTGGAGGACAGGAAAGGACCTGAAACTCTGGCACAGGAGGTGGGATCCAGAGAGGCTTAAATACTTCTGGTAGCCAATAAACCTCAGCGCCTGCAGCGCTGTCATAATACTAGCGCCGTAGCGCTGTCATACACTAGCACTGTAGCGCTTCCTACATGCAGCGTCCCGTTGCCTAGCAACGGTAATGCTTTCTGAACTGTAGCCGGGCGGCCAAGCGGGGGCGGAAGTGACGCGTCTGGTTGCCTAGCATATAGCGGAAGTACAGGCGGCCGCCGTGCGGCACCTGACAATATCCATGGAAGTGTTCTTGAGGAAAGTATATAGCTACCCCCCCAAGGCATGCTGGGTCCTCTTTCTCTGCTGAAAATCTCTCCCTCCCGTCAATTTTACATATATGTATGTTATGTCTAACTATTTTTCTTTCCCTTTGATACAGAGCAGGCACAGTTGGCAGAAAGGCACTTGTGAGATGACGACCAGTTCAAACTGTGCTATCGTTTATTGGCCGCAGGTCACTGCCCTCTTCAAAGTACTTTGGCTGTTGGCCTCCTTATGAGGAGGATCCCTTGACCTGCCTTGTGCGGGCATGTATTTGTGAGTCCAGAGGAGGCGTAGTCACTCTGACGCCAGATTTAGCACCGGCCAATCGTAAAGGACTTTTGTCTTGGGACCAGTGGTTAGTGCCGGATGGTTTAGTTTTTGCTACTGGTTGAGCCACCTCGCAATTTGCCTACTCCACTACCATTGTATATTCAAGAAACTGTGACCTATTTACCTACAAATCTTGTGTCGTGTCTTTATTTTAATAATTATTGTGCAGGACTTAAAGTGTATTTAAATTTTAAGGGGTTTATAGCATTTGTAACATTTTCAATCTGCAGTTTATAATATGACAAAGGTGATATAATATGACAATAATAGCAATATAGTGGCAATGCAAATACTGAATGTGGGGTGTCACTTCTACTATAAAGTGTTTACAACATCATTCTTTTGGAAAGCAAAGTATGGATCTATTTTCTCTGGTAATGTATGTTAATTTGATGTCAATATAAAAAAATATAACTCAACCAAGAACCAGTAAAATTTAAACATATAGCCTGTAGGATCATTGGAGATGATGTTTTGGTAGGAGTGGGTTTTTTGCAAACTATGGGGGTCCCATGGTTCTACAGTGTGAAGACTGAAGGAGAATTTTAAAATTTTGTTCTCTTCTAAGTTTTGATAATTTTGTTGCATTTTGCTATATGACTTAAAAATACATATATTTAGAGTAAAAGTTGAAAACCTAATGCATATGAATAAATTAATTCAATCTTTTCAAATCAAAGTGACAAACTTATTGTCAGGATTCCCAATAAAAACCACACAGAGAAAGTAGTGAAATGAAGTGGTTTTTAATAACACTGGTTACACAGGTTTCAGGTGTTAGTTCTGTAGGGTATGGCAGAAATAGCTGAAGAACACAGTGGATAACAGATGCAGAATGCGGTGGTCCGCAGGACTTTACCACAAAGTAGTGGAGATGGCACACAAGGTGCGATGGTCTGCGGAGCAAGGCACTGAAGATTCAGAGAGCAGGTAGCAATAATATGCAGAGGGCTACCACAGGATAGTGGAGTAGACAGTGACTGAGATGATCTGCGGATAGATGTGCTGGGAACTGAGGACAACAGGCAGCAATAATCTGCAGAGCGTTTCCACAGGATACTGGAGTAGACAGTGGCTGAGGTGATCTGCGGATAGATGTGCTGGGAACTGCAGACAACAGATAGCAATAATCTGCAGAGCGGTACCACAGGATACTGGAGTAGACAGAGTGGCTGAGATGATCTGCGGATAGATGTGCTGTGAACTGCAGACAACAGGTAGCAATAATCTGCAGAGCGATACCACAGGATACTGGAGTAGACACAGTGGCTGAGATGATCTGCGGATAGATGTGCTGAAAACTCAGAGAGCAGGCAGCAAACAGGAGCCAGGGAACAGGCACAACAACACAGGTAATTGCAACAGATGATCTGGCAAAGGTTGCTTGAGACAGGCAGGCTTATATAGGCCAGAAGCAGGTGTTTAAGCTTCCAGCAATAACGAGGCAGGTGAGAGCAGTTTAAGTACCACAGTGGCACTTTGGTGGACAGTGGTACTACAGGTAGGATATAAATATATTCAAAGGTCCAACAAAGTACCTGCAGACAGGAGCTGCAGGAAGCAGGCCATAACACTTATACACATCCACTTATAATTCTATTCTCTGAGGCCTATTGCATGTGCATAAACATTTGTATTTAGGAAAAAATTGCATTGTAACAGATGGACAATGTTCACAACAGGTAACCATTCCGCATTAAAACTATTCCGCATCTAACATTGCAATGTAACCAAGTTTGTGGGCAGAGTCAGACTGGTGACCAGGGAAATCCTGAGTAAACCCTGCTTCCTGAGGGCTCTGCTGCCTATACTAGGGGACTTAGTGCATTTCACCACAATGTCTAGTGGCGCCCGGCTCCCTGTACCTTTTCGGCGCAGAGAGGCTAATGAAAATCTAAGTGATTATTTTTGGGATGTGTCTATCTCAATTAATGCAGATATCGACACTACTCAGGATCAATACGCAAACATATATATTATACCCAAGGGGCCCGAGTCATTAAGGAGCGTATCTGTTGATTTTGTGGGCATGCCAGGAACCAGATTATACACCAAGGAACACAGCAGCGTTCAAATTGTCTTAAGCTGTAAAAGCTACTTACTACACCGTACGAATTCAGGGAGGGTAGGGGAATGGGCGTATGCACAGTGTCAATGTACTATAAGGGCGTTCCAAGTCAACCTCCCTCTCACGCAGAAATAAGCTGGTTTTCTGCCGTTTCTTTTGCTCCAGCTACTGGGCTAGTCTAAGTCCCAAATACTATTTATAACGGCTGAGTATACATGTCAAACATGTGCAATCAGTAACAACTGTAAAACTCTATGTTATGTACAGTACACATTCAGAACAGCCTAACAATTGTTTTCAAGAGGGAAAAAAATATATTTTTTCAATTAGCTTATTTTCTCGTTAATGTCTATATTATTAACAGATAACAATAATGGAATATTTTTTTTCTTCTTTTCTTTGCGTTCTTTTGTGAGTTTCTATTCCACATAGCTATTGCACATATCCTGCAGTGTATTGTCTAGTAGAGCAGAGTAACCCTACACCTGTTGTCATCACTGCATATATACCTTTACATCCACTCCTTGATGGCTTCATGCATATGGAAACCAGACTTACGGGAATTCTAAAGCAGACGTATGTTGCACACTGTTAGCATGCCTTAATGATTCAGGCCCAAGATGTTTTAACTATACATTTTGATTATCAACAAAGACAAGATACTACACTATAGTGGTAACAATGTTCTCCACTGCCTGAACACTCCACTTCTAATGGCTGGCCACACATCATTTGGCTCTGGTCATGCCCCATGCAGAAGCAGGCCTTTGGGCCCTGCCATTGCATTCTCCTGGTGGGCCCTTCAAGCCCCAGTCTGACACTGTCACCGGGTCAAGCAGCGGGGCAGTGGGGGCTTTGATGTTGGGTGGAAGGGAACCTGCCTCTTTCATTTGTATTAGGCCCCACAATTTATGATAGCAGCACTGGAGATATGGGGGGAGAATAAGAGACATATGAGGGTGGAAAAGAGAGAGAGATGAGGGTGTCAATGAGAGTGATACTAATTCAGTTGGCTTGTAGCCCACTTTTACTTGTTAATACCTATTTGTGGATCTTGAAAAAAAATCTAGTGATTACCACTGGGATAAGCCATTACAATAACTCTCTTTTTTGGAGTAAACCCCAGTGTTCCTCGGACTGTCTCTCCCTTGCAGCTTGTTTTCACTCTGAGGCTGTCTCTTACGATCAGCCTATTCTCATTGTTTAAGCCGCTCTTATGGCTGCAGGCCAAAGCTCTCCTCGAGACATAACATTACTGGTCTCTGTATCAGGCTCTCTGTCATCAATGGTGTCGAATCCTGATTTGTTTTGCCATAAAACTGTAGTCTACATCTACATATCACAGGGGCCCATGGCTCCACACACACACCCCAGAAGAATGTTAGAATGTATTATTCAGAAAACAGATAGTTAAACCTATGATTTGTTAGTATAGGACCAGCTTTCAGTCTGGGACTTATCATTTCCACCCCCAAAAACTTTCTAACAATGCCCTTGTGACATGCAGCCCTGCCCTGACTGATTCAGTCACATGGTTAGGTAAGTTACTACCTGCCACAAGACCCAGGATCAATATCACCATCATCTGTTAAATAATCTATTTTGCTGTTAACTTTCTAATGCTTGGATTAGCTAAATGTTGCACTGGCTCCAAGTCATCTTCCACATATCCCTATGTAACCAGATTTGATCATATAATTCTGTAATTTTTTACTATCCTGATCAAATCTTTCTAATAATTAAAAATCATCCATAGGCTTTAATACAATTCTGTTCCCAGTAGCCAAATTCACAGAAAGTGTAAGAAAACTTGTATGGATTTACCATACAACTGAGCAACTGCAGTTGAATTATGTTCTTCAGACAAGCTCACTTTAGTTGCTCAGCAAGAAAGGCCATGCAAAAGAGATGTTGTTTTTCAAATGTCTCTTTAGAAAAATGTCTCAGTAGGTTACAGTTTATTATAGAAGAGATTCAAACTTTACTCAAAATGAGAACAGATCACAAACACATCTTCCCCTATGCATGATATGTATAGGAAATAAAAAGAACTCAACTTCCAAGCTTCTACATCAATTTCATTTTCATAAGGCTGGTTTAATCAATAAAATTCTGATAGCATTATAGCAAATGTAATGAAAATATAATATGTGCAGCTTAAAAAAACACTTTGTATGTGATAAAAAAAAAGAAGCCGCTGCATTTGTGTTTCCATTCCAAATTTTATAAACTGATGCATGCAAATCTTGGCCTATATAAATCAGCACCAAATATAGATTACTATAAAAAGGCAAAAAAACACAATATTACACAAAAGTGGATATAATAGTTGTGAAATTATGGGCAGAAAAAAGTACCTTATATCATTCAGGAGTAAAAAGATTGTGTCAAATTTGGATACTTCCTGATCCACTCAACCAACATCAATTCCCAGAGATACTCCCCAATCCCATAGACTGATAAACTTTTGTGTTCAGGAAATCAGGAATATTCCACCAAAAAAGTTTGACTTTTGGGCATGTGGATTCAAGCCATCTAAAAGACAGACAAATGTTTTGGAAATAAAGGCTTTGTGTTAGAAAGAGGTAAGTAATAGCCGAAAGATGCCTGAGCCGCAGGAAAAATACCTATGATAAACTTTTCTATGGAAATAAAATTAAAAAATTACATTAAATATCAGCATTAAACATTCCAGACACAATAAAAAAGTAATCACTAGTTTAAATAGTGGTTTTCTCATAATATTAATATAGTTGCACTTGTGTCAGTGAAGTTTTGACACTACACAAATACCCTTGTGGCTCTGTATAATGTGTTGATTGGACCATAGAGTATCTGGATGAGTGGGGAATAAATGTAGAAAAAAATGTATGTTTCATGTTTGGGAATAAAAACTTAAGATTCTCTCAATCATGTTGGTGCCACAAGTATGTTACAAATTAAAAGTCACAAATCTTGTGTGTTTGTAAACCAAAAGATCTCGTAACCTAATCTACATTTGTGGAAAGAAAAAACCAAGCTGGTTTTAAATGGTCTATTTAAACAAGTGCCAATTATCAAATAATTTGCAGACCTAAACAAAAAGTTTTTTGTATATGAAGAGAGTGTATTGCCCTTAAGTGTTCAACTCCAGATGCCTTTTTTCTAGTAATTGTTTTGAATTCTCTGTAGGCTGTTGATAACTAAATCCAACAGTAAAGGTAACGGAGAGGAAGCACAGCTATACTGACCAGTTCTGGTTATGAGGTATTGCCACAGGATCTGTTCTATATAATTTGCTGGGTAGAGGCAAAGTGACAGTCTGTGGAATGGGCCTAATTTATTAAACGAGACGTCTAATATAAACAGTCATTTGTTTTCAGGTACTGACAGACGGGGTCTGGCTTATGTGAGGTTTTTTGCAATTTGAGGGCTCAACTCCAGATATGACATCTTCATTCAAGGTGGGGCAAAAATATTTCGTCCAAAACTTGTCTGCCAAAGCACAGCAACTTTTCGAGTTTTACTATTTTAATATATACAGTTTATAGATATTTTAGACTATTCTGTGTGGGACGCAAGTTAACTTACATAACACTCAGAATACCCTTCTGAGTTGCAACCGATTCCGGCCTCTGCTCTTGCGTTTGCATTCTCGATGCACATTGCGACAATTGAGCTTTTGGAAATTCTGACGCATTGTACACTGGAAATGTGAGCGTAACTTGCATTCCCCAATTAACACAATATTCCAAGTGATAAGGATCTTTAAATCTGTGCAACTATGTAAATTGCACAAACAGACCTCTTCATCTGCGTGAATGATACACTAAAGTGTATCAGTCAGAGCAGCTCTTTAAAGTAAATAAAAGATTAAATTAATTAATGTATGTTCACATACTTTTAATGCATAAACACTTTTACTTTCTGCAATAATTATTCAAAGATGTGTCATGTTCATATGTATAAATGGCAGTATCCATGTTTGATCTAGAAAATGTAGACATTTTTGCAATGCTAATTGTAATTTTTAGAAGACAACAGATGGTTGCTCTTTGGAATGAAATTATAATTATAATAATAAGAAGAATAAGAAACCTAAGCTAAAACAAAACGCAGCTAATAAAATAGGGAGACAAGTCTAGAAAATACTGACTGGCAAATTGTAGTCTGGCCAAACAACAAAATAAAAAAAACTGTAAGCAAAGTAACTGGCAAAATCCACCATCCACTACTAGCCAAACTCCTAACTCCCATAATAGTCATTCAAAAAGACACATCTTATATAGCCACTAACAATAATAAATTATCTACCTATCGAACAGCTCCTTTAGTGTTTCTACCTCTGGCACATCCTCCCCTCCACTCCCACTATCTGTTGGGGTCCCACAAGGCTCTGTTCTTGGCCCTTTACTTTTTTCATCGTATACCCCTTCTCTTGGGGCACTAAGTCGCTCATTCGGCATCCAATACCATCTCTACACCCAAATCTATATCTCTTCCCCTGACCTCTCTTCTTCTGTACTATCTTGTGTAACCAACTATCTTTCTGCTACTTCCACTTGGTTGTCCCAATGCTACCTAAAGTTCAACATGTCCAAAGCAGAGCTTATTATTTTCCCTCCTCCCAGAGTCACCACCTGCCCTCAAATCTCCCTCACTGTCAATAACACAAACACAACAATTTCCTCAGTCTCCCAAGCTCGCTGCCCTGGTGTCACACTTGACTCCTTTATTCTTCACATTCAGACTCTCTCCCAGTCCTGTCGAATGCACCTTAAAAACATTGCCAGAATACATCCATGTCTTATTCAACATGCTACCAAAACTCTTATCCATTGTCTCATCATCTTCTTTCTTGACTATTGCAACCACCTGCTATCTGGCACTCCAGACACCCATATATCCACACTTCAATCCATCCTAAATGCTGCTGCAAGACTGATCTTCCTCTCTCACCGCTCCACATCTGCTGCACCACTTTGCAAATCCCTACACTGGCTCCCTGTGTCCTCCAGAATCAAATTCAAATTACTCACCCTTACCTACAAAGCCCTCAACAACACTACCCCTGCATACATCTCAAATCTCATATCAAAATGCTCTCCTTCCCGCCCTCTTAGATCTACCTTTGACCTGTGCCTTGTCTCGTCTCTGGTAACCACCTCTCACTCCCACCTACAAGACTTCTCCTGTGCTGCTCCCCACTTATGAAATTCCCTACCACGCTCAATCAGACTTTTCCACAGCCTTCAAATCTTTAGATGCTCTTTGAAAAACCATCTCTTTTTTTTCCTCGATAACACTATTCACATTAATGCACCCTCACAACTATCCCAATCTTCACTCTGAAGCACATTTACTCCCCTTGTTTCAGTTGTGCCCTCTTCCACTTAGAATGTAAGCTCTCTAAAGAGCAGGGTCCTTCATATCCTTTGTTTCCATGTCTGCATTTATGTTGTCTACCTTGTATGTCCCTGTTTTATGTAGGGATGTGCACGGGCGACTTTTGAGGTCTCGTGTTTTGTGTTTTGTATCCGGATTTTCTCGATGTTTTGGGTTCGGATTTGTTTCACAAAACACCTGCCGAAAGGTTTTGATTCGGATTTAAGGTTTTGGATTCGGATTTTTTTTGAAAAAAGCATGAAAAGTTAAAAAATCAATTTGTTGGGCTTATTTTCACTCCTACGCAATTATTGACCTCAATAACATTCAATAACAAGCATTTCCACTAATTTACCGTGTATTCTGAACACCTCACAATATAGTTCTTAGTCCAAAACGTAGCAACGAGCTATCTTTCTGGACTGCGTAGTGGAGTGGTCCCCACAATATAATAAGAAAACCATCAACTGGTCTTAATCGCACCAAAACATGTACCTGGACTGCGTAGAGGAGTGGGTCACCACGATATAAATTAGAAACCCTGAACTTGTATGATTCGCACCAATAATGTACCTGGACTGCGTAGAGGAGTGGGTCACCACAATATATATAATAAGAAAACCATCAACTGGTATGAATCGCACCGAATAATGTACCTGGACTGCGTAGAGGAGTGGGTCACCACAATATAAATTACAAAACCCTGAACTTGTATGATTCGCACCAATAATGTACCTGGACTGCGTAGAGGAGTGGGTCACCACAATATAAATTAAAAACCCTGAACTTGTATGATTCGCACCAATAATGTACCTGGACTGCGTAGAGGAGTGGGTCACCACAATATAAATTAAAAACCCTGAACTTGTATGATTCGCACCAATAATGTACCTGGACTGCGTAGAGGAGTGGGTCACCACAATATATATAATAAGAAAACCATCAACTTGTATGATTCGCACCAATAATGTACCTGGACTGCGTAGAGGAGTGGGTCACCACAATATAAATTAAAAACCCTGAACTTGTATGATTCGCTCCAATAATGTACCTGGACTACGTAGAGGAGTGGGTCACCACAATATATATAATAAGAAAACCATCAACTTGTATGATTCGCACCAATAATGTACCTGGACTGCGTAGAGGAGTGGGTCACCACAATATAAATTAAAAACCCTGAACTTGTATGATTCGCTCCAATAATGTACCTGGACTGCGTAGAGGAGTGGGTCACCACAATATAAATTAAAAACCCTGAACTTGTATGATTCGCTCCAATAATGAACCTGGACTGCGTAGAGGAGTGGGTCACCACAATATATATAATAAGAAAACCATCAACTTGTATGATTCGCACCAATAATGTACCTGGACTGCGTAGAGGAGTGGGTCACCACAATATAAATTAAAAACCCTGAACTTGTATGATTCGCTCCAATAATGTACCTGGACTGCGTAGAGGAGTGGGTCACCACAATATAAATTAAAAACCCTGAACTTGTATGATTCGCTCCAATAATGAACCTGGACTGCGTAGAGGAGTGGGTCACCACAATATATATAATAAGAAAACCATCAACTTGTATGATTCGCACCAATAATGTACCTGGACTGCGTAGAGGAGTGGGTCACCACAATATAAATTAAAAACCCTGAACTTGTATGATTCGCACCAATAATGTACCTGGACTGCGTAGAGGAGTGGGTCACCACAATATAAATTAAAAACCCTGAACTTGTATGATTCGCACCAATAATGTACCTGGACTGCGTAGAGGAGTGGGTCACCACAATATATATAATAAGAAAACCATCAACTTGTATGATTCGCACCAATAATGTACCTGGACTGCGTAGAGGAGTGGGTCACCACAATATAAATTAAAAACCCTGAACTTGTATGATTCGCTCCAATAATGTACCTGGACTACGTAGAGGAGTGGGTCACCACAATATATATAATAAGAAAACCATCAACTTGTATGATTCACACCAATAATGTACCTGGACTGCGTAGAGGAGTGGGTCACCACAATATAAATTAAAAACCCTGAACTTGTATGATTCGCTCCAATAATGTACCTGGACTGCGTAGAGGAGTGGGTCACCACAATATAAATTAAAAACCCTGAACTTGTATGATTCGCTCCAATAATGAACCTGGACTGCGTAGAGGAGTGGGTCACCACAATATATATAATAAGAAAACCATCAACTTGTATGATTCGCACCAATAATGTACCTGGACTGCGTAGAGGAGTGGGTCACCACAATATAAATTAAAAACCCTGAACTTGTATGATTCGCTCCAATAATGTACCTGGACTGAGTAGAGGAGTGGGTCACCACAACATAAATTAAAAACCCTGAACTTGTATGATTCGCTCCAATAATGTACCTGGACTGCGTAGAGGAGTGGGTCACCACAATATTATTAAAAAACCCTACACAGGTCTGAATTCCACCCAAAAAGTTTATGGACTGCGTAGTGTAGTGTTCCCCACAATATTATTTAAAATTTTTGCAGCAACAGTCAACGTTGTTTAATATCTGATACACCTCTATCTGGACTGCATAGTGGAGTGGCCCCGGTACCCAATTTGGTACCGGGGCCACAATACCTCCTCCAAACATGGTACAGACCATTCGTCATTGAGATCCCATCAAATATGTTAAAGACAGACAGGGTCGAAGTGTTATTGGTTGACTTTGTAAACCCAAAAACTGTCCCTTATGCACATAGTCGTGCAATGAAGACTGACTTTTTCATTTAAAGGCACCATCTTTCAAGTGTAGTGTTTGTAAGTCATATTATACTTTTGATAAAATTGGTTTATTTTGTTCCTCTTTATGGTAACTATTGATAGAATTAAAGTATTAAATAGAAGCGGCAGTTCCTCTTTATGGGAATTAGTAATAGAATTAAAGTATTAAATAGAATTAAAGTATTAAATAGAGTGGTATAGAGTGGTAGTGTGGTATAGAGTGGTCCCCACAATATAATAATAAAACCCTCAACTGGTCTGAATTCCACCAAACAAGTATCTGGACTGCGTAGTGGGGTGGCCCCGGTACCCAATTTGATACCGGGGCCACAATAAAATAAATACACCCTGGTCTGAATTCCACCAAACAAGTATCTGGACTGCATAGAGGACTGGCCACTGGCCACCACAATATAATATATAGAAAACCTTCAACAGGTCAGAATTACACCCAAAAATAGTATCTGGACTGCGTAGAGTAGTGGGCACTGGGCACCACAATAAAAAATATATAGAAAACCTTCAATAGGTCTGAATTAAACCCAAAAATAGTATCTGGACTGCATAGAGGACTGGCCACTGGCCACCACAATATAATATATAGAAAACCTTCAACAGGTCAGAATTACACCCAAAAATAGTATCTGGACTGCGTAGAGTAGTGGGCACTGGGCACCACAATAAAATATATAAAAAAACCTTCAACAGGTCTGCATTACACTGCACATACGGCTGCTCCTCCATCCTCTCCATCATATACATGTTGAAGTTTCAGCGTGTCAAAACCTCTTGTTTTTGATAATGTCAGTGCATTTAGAATATTTTTCAATTTGCCCCACACCACTGAATGTACTTTATCTATGATACGCATCTATCTATCTTCACTGCGTAGTGTGGTGGCCCCGGTACACAATTTGGTACCGAGGCCACAATATAATTAAAAAACCCTCCACGGGTCAGAATTCCACAAAAAAAGGGTATGGACTGCGTAGTGTGGTATGCCCGGAACACAATTTTTTACAGCGCCAACAATATAATTAAAAAATTGGGCATCAACTGTCACCGTTGTTTAATATCTGATACACCGAAATATGGACTGCACAGTGGAGTGGCCCCGGTAGTAAATTTGGTGCCGGGGCCACAATACCTCCTCCAACTTCCAAGTGTAGTGTTTATAAGGACAGACAGCGTCGAAGTGTTATTAGTTGACTTTCTTAACCCTAAAATTGTCCCTGTTGCAAATATTCGTGTAATGGACAGTTACTTTTTCATTGAAAGACTCAAGCTTTCAAGTGTAGTGTTTATAAAATATAAACAACAATACAGTAGTTTTAGAGCACGTCAATACCTCTTGTTTTAAATTATGACAGGGCATTTTACTTTTGGTTTAATTTCTTGAATTTGTTTAAATTTGGTTTTACTTTTTGAACATGGCAAACGACTGTTGATTGGTCATATAATGCAAAAAAAAAAGTTCCAAGATGGAATTGTCCTTGGGCCCTCACACCCACCCTTATGTTGTTGAAATAGGACAGGCACACTTTAACAAACCAATCATTTCAGCGACAGGGCCTACCAAACAACTTTGGCTGAAATGATTGGTTTGTTTGGGCCCCCACACCAAAAAAGCTATTCATCTCTCCCTGTACAGACTAAACAGGCTCTACTGAGGCAAGATGTCGTCCTCATCCTCAACCTCTGATTCCTCTCCCCCTTCAGTGTGTACTTCCTCCTCATCACACATTATCAATTCGTCCCCGCTGGACTCCACAACCACAGGTCCCTCTGTACTATCTGGAGGGCAGTGCTGTACTTCATTGAGGAATTGATTATTCATTTTTATAAACATCATTTTTTCAACGTTATGAGGAAGCAACCTCCTTCGCCGCTCACTGACCAGGTTCCCTGCTGCACTAAAAACTCTTTCCGAGTACACACTGGAGGGGGGACAACTCAGGTAAAATAGAGCCAGTTTGTACAGGGGCTTCCAAACTGCCTTTTTTTCCTGCCAGTAACAATATGGACTGTCTGACATGTCTACTTGGATGGTGTCAGCAAAGTAATCATCCACAATTTTTTCTATTGTGACAGCATCCAATGCAGTGAGAGTAGTCATGTCTGCAATAGTTGGCAGGTCCTTCAGTCCGGACCAGATGTTATCAGCATCCCCGCCAGCGCCTCTTTTGGGAAAACTGAGCTTTTTCCTCGCAGCCATAGATGTGGAAGAAAATGAGGGTGGAGCTGTTGGCATGTCACGGTCCTCTTCAGAGGACAATCTCCTGACCAGCAGGTCTTTGCACCGCTGTAGACTTGTGTCCGCCGGAAACAGAGACACAACATACGCTTTAAACCGAGGATCGAGCACGGTGGCCAGAATGTATTCCTCTGACTTTAAAAGAGTGACCACCCTCTGATCCTGGCAAAGCGTACGAAGGGCTACATCCACAAGAGCTACATGCTTGGTGTAATCGCAATGGCTTACCAGCTCCTCCCTCACTTTCTCCAGCTGCTTCTGCAACAGCCTGATCAGGGGAATGACCTGACTCAAGCTGGCAGTGTCGGAACTGACTTCTCGTGTGGCAAGTTCAAATGGCTGCAGAACCTTGCACAACACGGAAATCAGTCTCCACTGCGCTTGACTGAGGCGCATCCCCACTCCTTTGCCTATGTCGTAGGTGGCTGTGTAGGCCTGAATGGCCTTTTGCTGCTCCTCCATCCTCTGCAGCATATAGAGGGTGGAGTTCCAGCGCGTCACAACCTCTTGTTTGAGGTGATGGCAGGGCAGGTTCATGCTTTTTTGATGTGCCTCTAGTCTGCAGTAGGCACTGGCTGAATGCCGAAAGTGTCCAGCAATTTTGCGCGCCACCGCAAGCATCTCCTGCACACCCCTATCACTCTTGAGGTAATGCTGCACCACCAAATTAATGGTGTGGGCAAAACATGGGACGTGCTGGAAATTGCCCATATTTAATGCCCGCACAATGTTACTGGCATTGTCTGACACCACAAATCCCCATGAGAGTCTAAGTGGGGTAAGCCACTGGGAGATAATTTCCCTCAGTTTCTCTAATATGTTGTCAGCGTTGTGCCTCTTATTAAAGCCTGTAATACACAATGTTGCCTGCCTTTGCACGAGCAGCCATTTTGTAGATGCTGCTACTGATGCAGCTGTTGCTGTTGCTGCGGAAGGGGATGCATCTACCCAGTGGGCTGTCACAGTCATATAGTCCTTCGTTTGCCCAGAACCACTTGTCCACATGTCCGTGGTTAAGTGGACAGTGGGTACAACCGCATTTTTTAGAGCACTGAGGACACTTGATCGTACTTCTCTGTACATTTTTGGTATCGCCTGCCTAGTGAAGTGGAATCTCGATGGGATTTGGTACCGGGGACACAATACCTCCATCAACCCTCTAAATCCAACTCCACTGATGGCGGACA